>NW_004444006.1:3658193-3670759 GCF_000243295.1 Trichechus manatus latirostris | reverse complement strand
GCTCACAGGCTTTTAAGACCCCAGACACTACTCACCAAGGTAGAATGTAGAGCATTATCTTTATAAGTAGTGTCATGCCAATTGTCTGCTCCATGTTTTTCTCCCATTCTATCAGGGTCCATCTATTGTGGCCATGGTTAGAATGGTAGTGGTAGCCAGATACCATCTAGACAAGACAACTATGTTTTGAAATACATCCTTAGAAGGAAGTGGTTTATTTACTGTAATCTCTTGGCTGGTTTAAGTGAGGGGTTAAATTTGGCTTTGATTAGCAGTGGGTTGGATGGAGTTATCACAATTTGTGTCCAGAAAAATCAGAAAAGCTATTATTTCTTAAAGGTATTTTCTCAAAAGTTCTATTTAAATGTTGGCCCTTCTTCTGTTAGGAGCCTGGAGGCTTTGGTGTTGTCCTCTCTCTGGCTGCTGTTATTGTATTAATAAGTTAATTACTGTCTCACAACAGTTTGTGGTTTGATTCATTCCCGTTGCAGTTGAGTTGATTCCGAGACCCTGGAATTAGAATTTTTATTC
Organism: Trichechus manatus latirostris; assembly: GCF_000243295.1. Taxonomy (NCBI): domain Eukaryota; kingdom Metazoa; phylum Chordata; class Mammalia; order Sirenia; family Trichechidae; genus Trichechus; species Trichechus manatus. Next base: position 3,670,228 of record NW_004444006.1, on the reverse strand, counting down.
CAACTGGCTCACCTTCAGGTTGACAAATAGCAGACCCAAAGATTTCATTGTTTCTGATCCGTAAGGCAGAGTACATAATTCAGATTTGTGAGGAGAATTTCAGAGCAGGCATTAAAAATAGTAAATTATATTAATAAGTAAAACCTCCCCAACTCCACCCTCTTGACTCTTGGGATGGAGCTGATAAACAACCACCCCCTCATGTTTTTTTTTATTGGCTCAAAACACGTGGAACCAGCAGAATTAACGTCTCTCTGTTCTATGAATACTTTTCCAACCTTTTCTTACTTGCCCCTTACTCAGACTCACTTGGATTTCAAATACGAACAACAGAGTCTAATGGAATTTACTGTTTGTGGTTTTTTAAACAAATAATTGTTAAGGAACATCTGGTTACAGTTAATAGAGTTCCTCCTGAGTGTGTGTGTGTGTGTGTGTGTGTGTGTGTGTGTGTAATATGTCTTAAGTTGTAAGGTTCATTGCCAAATTCAGATCCTATTCTTGCTAAACTGGGTTCTAGAAGAAGTTTTATTAATCCTACATTTTAAGCATAAAGTGCAGAGCAATTTCTCTCTTTTTCTTTTCTCCTTATATTCCAAGGAAAAGCTGGCTGACCTTTCCCCATTGCCCAGACTTAATAGGAAATCACAATTGTAGCAGGATTCTTTGTTACATTGGCCTATGGAGAAGAATTTGGGAGGTTGATGAGATCTTAATTATTTTGTCCAGTTTTTCTTTGAGGGATGGTGAGTAATATATTCTCAGCATTTTGGACAGGATAGTTCTTACTGTGTTTGTCCTAGGCATTGCTAGATGTCTAGTATCCTTAGCTATTCCTCCCCATCCTGAAGTAAATACCAGTAGTTCTCCCTTAGTCATTGTGTCAACCAGAATCATCACCACACCTTTCCAAATGCACCCAGGAGTGGTACTGACTTGAGATTGAAAACTAATGATCTATCTTAAAGCCCTCATATTTCAGAGGGATTTGCTCAAGGTTACACAACTAATTATTGACAGAACTAGACTAAAACCCAGCTCTTCTGAATCTTAGCCTAGTGTCCTATCCTGTAATATATTTTGAGGGGTACATTTTAATAATTTTAAGCTGACTTTTTTTGTGCTCTTATGACTCCCTGACTGGTGGGAGGGTCTTCCTAGGCATAAGTATGGCCAAAAGGTATAGAATCTGGAATTTAATTAAAGAATATTCCAGTTTTTATTCATTTAAGAAATTAATTGCAGGTCTGCTGTGTGGCAGTTTTGAAAAATGGGACCTCTCACAAGCCTCTACTTTTTAAATAATATAAGCGGGAGGGGATGGTGATGTGAGCATGATATGAAGTGCAGAGCAGTATGAAGTATAGGAGCTAGATGGTCACCTTTTTTTAAGTTTGAAATTCAGTGAAATGCCTGCAAACCCTCCTCTTTCCTCTCTATAACCTCGTCCTAGTACTCACTAGAAATCAAGTATAAGCACCAGCTTCTTTGTTTTTTCTTCAGTCACTACCTCTCCTCCCTGCAATAAGTTGAAGATTATGTTAAAATTTTTCTTCACTTTCCAGTCATGTAGCCCAGGTCAGAGTGTGGCTTGATTAAGTGACTAGAAGAGGTTTCTGCTTAGGAAAATGATTCTGAACTTACTCCTGGGTCAAGTGGCTTCTGATTCTTGGCTTTGTCACTTGTAACATCGAGGCAAAGAAGTGAACACGGAACGGTCTTCTCTGCCATGGGGTTTCTGCCTAATATTACCAAACAATATTAGCTCTCTCACAGATAAGAAAAGAATTGACAGAACAAGCTGGAGCTCTCTGAGGGTCCCTGGGGTCTTGTCATCTTCTGGACAGCCTGTTGTTTTTCATTTGTTTCTTCCTTGTTTTCCATGTTGAGCCTCCCTTTTGAGTTCCTTTATGATCATGCCAAAAAGTTTTGTGAGTGGACTTAAACAGTCTACATTTGGTCTGAGAAGAGAGGGTGATCAGTTTTTCTTCCCCTTCATCTCTGATCCCATTCAGTAGCATTTTCAGTGTAAGCTCCGTTTAGCATGATGACCCTCACCCGTCCTCCTAGATTGGCCAGGCACTACAAAGATCTTGTATGGAACCAGAAAGGAAAGTTAACCCCACGGATTCAACAGGCTTTGGGGAAATTACATTGATAACTTGCCTTTGAGAAGAGACTCTTTCTGTTATCTTCTGTTCCAACTCATGTATAGACCCAAGGCTTATTATTTTAGAGAGGTATTTTTTAAACAATTTTATTAGGATATAATTCACATACCATGCAATTCACCCATTTAAAGTGTACCATTCAATGATTTTTAGTATATTCACAGAGTTGTACAACCATCACTACAATCAATTTTAGAACATTTTCATCTCCTCCAAAAGAAACCCTGTACCCATTACCAAGGCCTACATTTAAAACCTAGGTTGACAACAATAGTAACTAACGTAGTAACTAACATTTGGTGAGAGCTTATTATGTGCACTGGGATAAGCACTTACATGTGTTATCTCACTAAATTCTTGTAACAACCCTTTGAGGTAGGGACTGACATTATCCCAGTTTTACAGATGAGGAAACTGAGGCACAGAGAAGTTTAAAACTTGTTCAGAGTCAAACAGGTTATAAGTGGTGAAGCCTGGATTAAAGCCCAGGCTATCTGACTCCATAGCATTTAACAAATCACACTGTCATGTTTTGGTCATGTGATAGGACAGTTTTCCCTGCTTTTCATCCAAGTGAGCTATCATTTGAGATGTTCTATCATAAGTAGGTCAGTGAATCATTATTTACTGATTGCTTGCTACATACCAGGCGAGAGGACAAAGACAGAGTTCCTATCCTTTTGAAGCTTGCAGTCTTGTTCGTGGTTGGTTTATAAGATAGGGCCATATCTGAGGGATGCCATATTCATGCCACAGATGGTTGGTACTTTTGAGCTCAGTGGAAGGAAAGATTAATATGGGCTGGAGTGATTAGAGGAGCCCTGGTGGCACAGTGGTTAAAGCACTCAGCTGCTAACCAAAAGGTTGGCAGTTCAAACCCACCAGCCACTCCATGGGAGAAAGATATGGCAGTCTGCTTCTGTAAAGATTTACAGCCTTGGAAACCCTATAGGGTGGTTTGAGCCCTATAGGGTCCTACAGGGTCGCTATGAGTTGGAATTGAATCAATGGCAATGGGTTGGTTTGTGTTGGAGTGATTAGGGAAGACTTCTTGAAAGAAGTCGGTTCTCGCTGAACCTAGATGGAAATGATATCAAAGGTGTAGGGTAGGAATGCCAGGAAGCGTGTTGGGAGTACCTTGAGAAGGATTGGAGATGGAGGAGAGATCTTTTTGTAAATCAGACGGTGGAGCGTCTTGCATGTCAGGCAAAAGTTTCATTTATTTATTTAACAGATGTTTATTGAGCACTTACTATGTGCCAAGCACTCTTCTAGGCACTGGGGATACAGCAGTGGACAAAAGACAAAAGTCTCTGTCCTCAAACACCTTGAATTCTATTTTGGGAAGTAGATATAAAACAAACAAGTCAGTTATATGATCAGATGATGTGATAAAACAGAGAATAGGGACAGGGAGTGTCAGGTTACAGTGGTGTTACAAATTTACATAGTTTGAACTTTTTCCTTTGGTTAGCAGAGAACCATTGACAAGTGGCTCACATTACATTTTTGCACAGTGTTTATCCTTAGAATTGCCTGAGAGAGGAAGAAGTGTTTTAGAAAGTGAGGCATAGGGAGGTTCAGAGGCTGGTAGAAAGGTCAGGGGCAAGTGGGAACTTGGCCTGATGTCTCTGAGTCTAGCAGCTGTGGTATAGTGGAAAGAACACTGAATTTGGACTGATAGGGTTTGGGCTCTGCCAGTAACCTTAGGTCACTTCACTCCTCTGAACTTCATTTCCTTGTCTGCATAGTGAGGATAGGCATATGTAATTAACAAAGTATTGTCAGGATTACTTGAGGTAATGTTAATGAAAATGCTATTAGTTATATAGTGCTGTACAGAAATGAAGAGTTACTATTGTTGTCAGTACCTGTGAAAATTGTATTTCTGTTCTTTTCAGTCCTTCTAGGATTATGATAGTAGTAATTTAAATTTTCATGTCACCTAAGTCACAAGTTAGAATTTTAGTAATTTATTATTTTTTCACAGTTACGGGTTTATTAGGGAAGTAACAGGTTATGATTCAGGATAGGAACGACCTGGAGTACAGCTATTTGGTCAGGACAGCTTCTCTGCCATGTGCGCAGGCAGGCTTCTCTCTCTCGGCCCTTCGGTCCCTCGGCCTAGCCTCTGCCCTACTTGGGCAAGTGTTACAAAACTCTTTAGTTCCTCCAATAAGTGCCCGCAGGCACCCCGCTCTCCCATTAAGCCTCAGCCCAAACGCACTCAGTTCTCTGGCTCCATGGGTTGGCATGGCCAATGTAGCCACTTCGCTCTGTGGGCCAGGAATCCCATTACTCTGTCTTGCACTGGTCTCCTGGTTCTGCTGCTGCCATTTCTCTGCTGCTGGATTCTGCCATGCTTGCCACTGCTTTTCGATGTTTCCAGTGTTCCAACTCTCTCTCTCTTTCTGTCTCCTGGGTCTAGAACATTCTCAACGCAGGGACCCCGGGTCCACAGGATGCACTCTGGTCCCAGCTCTTCTTCTCTTTGATGGTACTGAGGTCCTACAAACTAGAATTTTTGATTTCAAAGTATAATTGATACAAGGTATTGATATAAGAGATACTGTGCTAGACACTGGGAGTACAGTGGTGACCAAGACTTCCCTTACCCTGGGAGTTTATGTTCTACAAATTACAATATATAATGTGCCCTTAGGTCAGGGACTGGGCCCATCTTGTTCAAGGCTCCCAGTGTGAAAGAACTTAAAAATGGTTGTAGAGTAGGTACTACCTATAGTGCTGGCCACACTCCTGCAACTTCATTTCTCATCTCCCACTACACTGAGCCACGTATAGTTCCCTAAACATACACACACACACACACCACACACACTCTGTCTCTCTCTTTCTCTTATTTATTCATTTGCACCTACAGTTCCTAATGTCTGAAATGCTCTTCCCTCCTACATGTTCCTGGCGAACGCTAATGCCACACCCTTTAAGATTTGATTCATGTCTGCCCTCCTCTGGGAAGCCTTCACTGCTATCTTTCCAATGTCAGAGTTATTGCACTGAATTGCTGTGGTTCATTGTGATTCTCCATCACCAGAATGAGTTTCTTGAGGGCAGGGGGTGTGCTTCATCTATCTCTGGGCCTCTAGTTCCTAGTGCAGGGATTGGTATTAAGGTAAGGAAAGAATTGCAAAAGAGGGATTCCTAGTCTTATCTAGGAAATACTTCAAGAGTTCTATATTTATACATCTTTAATGAACTTGAACATAAATTGAAGGCCCGGTGAATGAAGAGTGTATCAGGGAGCTGTAGTAGAATAGAGTAAGAAGGCTCTGTAGCACAGTGATAAAAACACAAATCTGGAGCCAGACTGTATTGCAGCTCTTCCACTCCCTAGCCATGGGACCTGGAAATAAGTCACTGATCTCTCTGTGCCTCAGTTTTCTCATCTGTAAAATGAGGACAATAAAAGTCCTTACCTCATAGTTATAGAGTTGTTTAGAGAATTATGTGAATTAACGTATGTAAAATGCTTAAGACTGATCCTGGCAAATAGTAATCACTATATAAAAACTAACTTATCTTATCCACATCAAATCAAGCAACCAGGCATGTTCACAGTGGAATCAGTTTGGGACAAGGTTAGTGAAAGCAAACATTTCCAGATTGCCTGGTGTCAGCTAGAAACTGGTGAAACTTGACGTGTGCTGCTGTCAAGGGCCTTGTCTTCTCGTTTTAAGAAATTTTCTGGTGAAAGAGCCTGATATTTTAAGATTTTAGTTAGACATCATATTGGCATCTCTTCTAAGCATTTTTTGTAGTCTCAACAGTTCATGATGTGATCACTAAACAAAGTATCCTTGTTATCCCTGCACATATAACTACTGGCATTTTTCTTCAAGGTTTCTGTAGGCTTTCCTTAGATTGATCTTAATTTCAAGCTTTTTCACCCTTGGCAACCACTGATCTGTTCTCCATCTCTAAAATTTTGTCATTTTGAGAATGTTACATAACATGCAGTACATGACCTTGGAGATTGACTTTTTTCACTCAGCATAAGGCCTTTGCGATCTATCCAAGTGTATCAGTAAAAATGCATTGCTGTCAAGTCGATTCCAACTCATAGTGACCCTATAGGGCAGAGTAGAACTGTCCTATAGGGTTTCCAAGGAGCAGCTAGTGGATTCAAACTGCCGACCTTTTGGTTAGCCGCTGAAGTAGTATTCCGTTGTATGGATGAACCAGTTTGTTCATCCTTTCCTCAGCTGAGAAACATTTGGTTGTTTCCAGTGTTTGCTGATGACAAAAACAGCTGCTATAAACATTGGTATTCAGGTTTTTGTGTGAAAATAAGTTTTCATTTCTAGAGGATAAATGTCCAGGAGTGAGGTGGTGGGATCATATATGTCTATGTTTATTTTATTAGAAATTGCAAACTATTTTCCAGAGTGGTTGTACCATTTTACATTCCCATCAGCAGTGTATGAGAGTTACCGTTTCTCTGCATTCTTGTCAGCACTTGGCATTGCAAGTATTTTTGTTTTATATTTGCCATCCTATAGGATTAACCATCCTATTCCATGATGAGGGTAAATTTGCATTTCCTTAATGGCTAATGATGTTGAACATCTTTTTAAGAAAATCTTCTCAACAGGATTTTCACAGAGCAAAAGTTTTTAATTTTGGTGAAGTCCAGTTTAACTTTTTATTTTGTGGATCATGCTTATGGAGTCATGTCTAAGAATTTGTCATGGATTGAATTGTGTCTTCCAAATAAGTGTATCAGCTTGGCTATGCCCTGATTCCCAGTATTGTGTGGTTGGCCACTATTTTGTGATCTGATGTGATTATCCTATGTGTTGTAAATCTTAATCTCTATAATGTTGATGAGGCAAGATTAGAGGCAGTTATGTTACTGAGGCAGGACTAAATCTACAGGATTAGCTTGTATCTTGAGTCAATCTCTTTTGAGATATAAAGAGAGAATTGAGCAGAGAGGAGAGGGACCTCATGCCACCACCAAGAAAGAAGAGCCTGGAGTGGAGCATGTCCTTTGGACACGGGCTCCCTGTGCTGAGAAGATCCTAGACCAGGGGAAAATTAATGACAAGGACCTTCCCCCAGAACCAACAGAGAGGGAAAGCCTTCCCCTGGATCTGGCACCCTGAATTCGGACTTCTAGCCTCCTAGACTATAAGAGAATACATTTCTCTTTGTTAAAGCTATCCACTTGTGGTATTTCTGCTATAGCAGCACTAGATAACTAAGACAGAACTCTTTGCCTAATCCTAGGTCTCAAGGATTTTATCTTGTTTTCTTTTAGAAGTTTTATTATAGTTTTAGGTTTTAAATTTAGAGCTATGATCTATTCTGAGTTAGTTTTTGTATGAGATTGAAGTGCCCCCCACTTTTTTAGTTTCTTATTTAGGTTGAGGTCCATTTTTTTTTTCTGGGTTTATGAATGTCCAGTTGCTCTAGCAACATTTGTTGAAAAGCCTCTGCTGCTTATTTTTTTATTATTTAATTTTAGTGAAAATATACATAGCAAAACTTGCTCCCATTCTACAGTTTCTAGACAATGATCAGTGACATTGGTTACATTCTTCACATTGTGTCAACATTCTCGTTATTTCTGTTCTAGTTGTTTCACTTCATTTACTTTATCTCCCTGCCCCATAACCTTCTCATCTATGCTTTAAAATAGCTATCTTGAGGACAGAGCCAACATGGCGTTATAAACAGACACACCATGCCATCCCTCCACAGAAAAGACCCAAAAACTAAGTGAAACAAACGTCAGTCTTGGAACTCTAAGTATCAAATGAAGGGATAAAGAACTAGATTAAGCACTGAATGGAATAAGAAACTGAAGGAGAACAGAGAACGAGGAGAGCTACGGAGTGGAGGTCCTCTGTCAACTGACATGGCATGGCATCGCCATCTTGGAGTACAGCCATTAACTACCCCGGACAGGGAATATGGGAAGGCAACTTCACGGAGCTCCCAACGGAAAACAGAGCACCTGGTAGTGAGAGAAACATGCTTTCCCACCCTTCACCCATCTGCCCTGTATGCCGCCCTTGCCGTTTCCCAATGGGCCATTCCGTGCTGCTTGGCTAGAGAGACACCACCTTCCTGTTGCCCCAGGTCTGCCCCACCCCCACCAGCCGGCTCCCGCCATGCCATTTTTCTTTCTCTTTCCATTTCTTCCTTTTCTTTATCCCTCCCACCTAGCTCCGTGCACCATCTCCCCTTCTTGATTGGCCATGCCATGCCACACAGCTTGGCTGGAGAAGCACTGGCTCACTGCTACCCCAGGTCTGCCCCACTCTCATTGGCCAGTTACCACCACACTATTTTTTTCTTCCCTTTCTTCCTTTTCTTTCTCTCTCCCACCTAGCCCCATGTGCCACCTCTACCCCTTCCGGATGGGCCATGTTGCACTGCTTGACCAGAGAGTCACCAGCACAAAGCTATACCAAGTCAACCCTGCCCCCACCAGCTGGATCCCACTGTGCCATTTTTTTTCTTTTCCCTTTATTCCTTTTGTTCTTCCCTCCCACCTAACCCTGTGTGCCACCTCCACCCCTTCCCGACGGGCCACGCGGTGCTGCTCGACTGGAGAGCCACTGGCACACGATTGCCCTAGGTCCGCCATGCCCCCAGATGCTGGCTCCCGCTGTGCCAATTTTTCTTTTCTTTTTTCCTCCTTTCTTCTTATTCACACCTATCCGTGTATCCCACCTGTGCCCCCACCTGATGGGGTATGCTGTGCTGCTCATAGAGCGCTGTCAGTCCATGGCTGCCCTGGGCCTGCCCCGCCTCCACCCACTGGCTCCCACTGTGCCATTATTTTTGCTTTTGTTTCTTTCTCTTCTTTCTGCATCCCACATAGCTCCGTACATCCCATCCCATCCCTTCCAACCGGCCATCGGGTTTGCCCCACCCCTACTTGCTGACCCCACTACTCTGCCAGTTTTTAAAATTTATTTTATTTTTTATTATTCTTTTTTCTTTTTCCTTCTCCCTCTGACCTAGCCCCTTACACCACCTCGAAACCCTGCTGTTGCACCCCGCTGCAAGGCAACAGCTAGAGAGCCACTGGCCAAACCCTACCCAGGGTCTACCCCGCCTACACTGTGCTGTTGCCTATTTTCTTTCTACCTCCCGCCTACCCTTGTACGCCACCTCCCTCTCTTCTGTTTGCCTCCAAGTCTGCCCTGCCCCAACTCACTGGCTACCCTTTGGTTCACTTTTTCTCACTTTTCTTTCTTCTCTCACCTAGTCCTATATGCCATCACTCCATTTCCACTAGCCCCCGACATGTCTCCACAGCTAGAGCATCCCCAGTGTTCAGGCCCGCCACTGCACTGGGACTGCACTGCCTACCCCCTACTGCCACTTAACCAACTGCTGAATGTTGGGAAGCGATCCTGCAGGACTCCCCGTCCACACTCCTGCCTATCTGGTGAGGGGCTGTGAACAACCAACACCACTGGACCAATATCACAAGGCAGACAGTGCCCACACAGTCCGCCCTCAGCCAGATTGCCAAAACAGTGTACAGCAAAGTGGACACACCCTGCCTGCTGCTACCCTGCCCACCTGGACAAGGTGATCAGAACTATCATGCCCACAGATGAGCAAGCTATAAAACATGCCTGGCTGGCCCACCCTGACATATCAAAATAAAACAAAAAAGCAGGATGAAACAAATGAACATATAATCAGTAAATAAAGAAAATATGTTAATGTCTCACAGACATTAGACAATATCAAAACATATGAAAAAGCAGTACAAGATGGCTCCCGAAAGTGATCAAAATAAAGAACCAGATGACCTTCCAGTAGAAGAAAAGACAGTGGAACTACCTGATACGGAATTCAGAAGACTAAAATTTAGGGCTCTCTAAGAGATTAGGAAAGAGATCAAGAAAAACACAGACAAAACTAAGGAAAAAATAGACAAAATCATGGAAAACACTTAGAAAATCAACTAAAACATAGCCAAAATCAAAGAAAACACAGACAGACAATAGAAAATTCAGGAAAATTATACAAGAAACAACAAAATTTCAGAAATAAACAACTCAATAAAAAGAACAAATTAGAAACAGTGGAAGACAGAATCAGCAAGATTGAAGACAAATCCATCAATGCCACTTTGAGAAAAATTAGAAAAAAGAATGAACAAAAATGAAGAAAATCTAAGAATTATGTGGCACACAATCAAGAGCAAAAGTTTCTGCTTGATCGGAGTTCCAGAACAAGGGGAGAAAATGGAAAACACAGAAAAGATTGGCAGAAAACTTCCCAAATATCATGAAAGAATAAAAGGTGACCATTCAAGGAGCTCAACGAACCCCATATAGGATAGACCCCAATAGAAAGTCGCCAAGGTATATCTTAATCACACTTGCTAAAACCAAAGACAAAGAAAGAATCCTGAGAGCAGCTGAAGAAAAATGGAAAGTCACTTACAAAGTGGAAACAATAAGACTAAGCTCTGATTAGTCGGCAGAAACTATGTAGGCAAGAAGATAATGGGATGACATATATAAAACCTTGGAAGAAAAAAAACTGGCAACCAAGGATAATATATCCTGCAAAACTCTCTGTCAGATATGATGGCTAAATTAGGACATTTGTAGATAAACAGAAATTAAGGGATTTTGTAAAAACCAAACAAAATTTGCAAGAAATATTAAAGGGTGTCCTTGGTTTAGAGAACCAACAATATCTGACAACAACTGGAGTCTAGGACACAAGACAGCATCAGCCAGATACCAACCTAGGTAAAGGACTCTCAATAATAAAACAAAGCTAAAAGGCTTAAAACAAGGAAACAGAGTCATCTAGCTATAAATGACGGCAACATCAAAGCAACGAAAGGGGGAATAAATGGTGTAGGCATAGAACTTTCTAATGGAGAGGAAGTTAAGGCGATCGCGAGTAATAAAAGACTGGTTCAAACTTAGGAAATAAGGGTAAATTTCAAGGTGACCATGAAGAACGCCCACAAACCTACTCATCAGAAGAAAAAGAAGAAAAACATAAAGTCTCAGTAAACACAAAAATCTATAAAAATGAAAGAAAACAAAAGAAAATCCACAAACAAAAGGAACTCAGCACAGGAGAGTAAGAGGAACAGTGAAAACATCAGCACCAGAAAAAAAGCACAACAATATCATAGTAATAAACTCATAACTATTGATAATCACACTGAATGTAAATGGCTTAAATACACCTGTAAAGAGACAGAAAATGGCAAAATGGATAAAAAACATGACCCGTCAAGATGCTGTCTACAAGAGACACACTTTAGACACAAATACATAAATATATTAAAAATCAAAGAAATGAATAAAATATATCAAGCAAACAGTAACCAAAAAGGGCAGCAGTGGCAATATTAATCTCAGATAAAATAGACTTTAAGGCAAAATCCTACAAAAAAGACAAGGAAGGACATTGTATAATGATTAAAGGGACAATCCACCAAGAATACATAATCTTAATATCTACTTAATATCTACTCATCCAATAACAGGGCTCCAAAATATTTAACTCTAACAGAACTGAAAACAGAAATAGACAGTTCCACAATAATAGTAGGAGATGTCAACCTGCCACTCTTGGTAAAGTACAGAACATCTAGAAAGAAACTAAAAAAAGATATAGACCCCTGGACTCTCTGTCAGCCCAGAACTGAAATGGTTTCCAAGGCCAGCTCTTTAGACTGGACTGTGGGACATAAAGTGATACTCGTGAAGAGTGTGCCTCTTAGTCAGGTAGATACAAGAGACCAAACGGGCAGCTTCTGTCCAGAGGTGAGATGGGAAGGCAGAGAGGGTTAGGAGCTGGTTGAATGGACATGGGGAATCACGGGCGGAAAGGAGGAGTGTG
>NW_004444006.1:3618699-3658093 GCF_000243295.1 Trichechus manatus latirostris | reverse complement strand
CAGCTTCTGTCCAGAGGTGAGATGGGAAGGCAGAGAGGGTTAGGAGCTGGTTGAATGGACATGGGGAATCACGGGCGGAAAGGAGGAGTGTGCTGTCGCAGAATGGGGTGAGCAATTAGGGTCACATAACAATTTCTGTATAAAATTTTGTATGGGAGACTAACTTGAAATGTAAACTTCATTTAACTACAACAATAACAACAACAAAAAAAAAGATACAGAACACCTAATGGACCAAATCAACCAAGCGGATCTCATAGACAGTTACAGAAACACTCCACCCAACAGCAGCAAAGTATACATTCTTTTGTAATGCACATGGAACATTCTCCAGAATGTTCTTCCTCAATTCTCCATCAATAAAATCCAAAACATCAAAATAATACAAAGCATTCTCTCTGATCACAACGCCATAAAAGTAGAAATTGATAACAGGAAAAGCAAGGATAAAAAATCAAATACATGGAAACTGAATAACACCTTGCTTAAAAACAAGTGAGTAATAGAAGAAATCAAAGAGGGAATAAAAAAAATTCCTAGAATCAAATGATATTGAAAAACATTGTACCAAGCCTTTGGAACACAGCAAAGGCAGTGCTCAGAGGTCAATTTATAGCAATAAATGCACACATCAAAAAAGAAGAAAGGGACAAAATCAAAACATTTGCTATCAACTCGAATAAATAAAAAGAGAACAGCAAAAGAAGCCCACAGGCACCAGAAGAAAGGAAATAGTAAAGATTAGAGCAGAAATAAGTGAAATAGAGAACAGAAAAAAAAAATAGAATCAATAAGACCAAAAGTTGGTTCTTTGAAAAGATCAACAAAATTGACAAACCACTGGCCAAACTGACAAAAGAAAAACAGGAGAGGAAGCAAATAACCCAAATAAGAAATGAGCTAGGGGATGTTACAACAAACCCAACTGAAATAAAAAGGATCATAACCAAATACTGTGAAAAATTGTTCTCAAACAAATTTGAAAATCTAGAGGAAATGAACAAATTTCTAGAAACACACCACCTACCTTAACTAACACAAACTGAGACAGAAAATCTAAACAGACTGATACAAGAAAAGAGATTAAAAAGGTAATTAAAAAACAACAACAACAACAACAGCAACAACAAAAAGCCCTGGCTTGGGTGGCTTCACTGGAGAATTCTACCAAACAGAGAAGAGTTCATACCAATACTACTCAAACTGTTTCACAGCATAGAAAAGGAAGGAATACTCCCGAATTCATTCTATGGAACCAGCATAACCCTGATACCAAAGCCAGGCACGGACACCACAAAAAAAGAAAATTACAGACCAATATCTCTCATGAAAAGATGCAAACAATCTCAACAAAATTCTAGCCAATAGAATTCAGCATCATATAAAAAAATAATACACCACGACCAAGTGGGATTCATACCAGTATGCAAGGATGGTTGAACATTAGAAAACCAGTCAATGTAATCCATCACGTAAATAAAACAAAAGAATCACATGATCATCTTAATCAATGCAGAAAAGGCATTTGATAAAGTACAACACCCATTCCTGCTCATGGCAAAATAGGAATAGAAGGGAAATTCCTCAACATAATAAAGGGCATCCATACAAAACCAATAGCCAACATCATTTTCAAGGGAGAAAGGCTGAAAGCATTACCCCTGAGAATGAGAACAAGACAAGGATTCCCTTTGTCACCACTACTATTTCACATCGTGCTGGAAATCCTAGCTACAGCAATGAGGAAATCCTAGCTATAGCAATAAGGAAGGAAAGAAATAAAGGGCATTCAAATTGGAAAGGAAGTAGTAAAACTACCCCTGTTTGCAGATGATATGATTCTCTATACATAGTGAACCCAAATGAGTCCACAAAATAACTACTGGAACAAATAGAAAGATTCAGCAGAGTAGCAGGATACAAGATCAACATACAGAAATCAGATGAATCCCTGTACACCAACAAAGAGAAGTTCAAAAAGGAAATCAGGAAAACAATTCCATTTATAATAGTCTTTAAAAAATAAAATACTTAGGAATAAATCTAACCAGGGACATAAAAGACTTATACAAAGAGAAATACCAAACACCACTGCAAGAAACCAAAAGAGACCTACATAAATGGAAAAACATACCATGCTGATGAATAGAAAGACTCAACATTGTGAAAATGTCAATCCAAAGCAATATACAGATATAATGCAATTCCGAATCAAATACCAACATGCATTCTTTAATGAGATGGAAAAACTAACCACTAACTTTATATGGAAAGGAAAGAGGCCCTGGATAAGGAAAGAATTATTGAAAAAGAACAAAGTTGGAGGCCTCACACTACCTGATCTCAGAACCTACTATACAGCTGCAGTAGTCAATACAGCCTGTTACTAGTACAATGATAGACACATAGACCAGTGGAAGAGAATTGAGAATCCAGATGTAAATCCATCCACCTATGGTCAGCTGATCTTTGACAAAGGACCAAAGTTCATTAAATGAGGAAAAGACAAAAATGGTGCTGGCAAAACTGGATGTCCATCTGTAAAAAAACCAAACAGGACCCATACCTCACACCATACACAAAAACTAATTTAAATTGGATCAAGACCTAAATATAAAACCTAAAACTATAAAGATCATGGAAGAAAAAATAGGGACAATGCTAGGAGCTCTAATATATGTAACAAACAGAAGAGAAACCATAACTAGCAATGCACAAACACCAGAAGATAAACTAGATAACTAGTATCTCCTAAAATTTAAACACTTATGCTCATCAGAAGACTGCACCAAAAGAGTGTAAAGAGAAACAACAGAGTGTGAAAAAATTTTGGCTACAACATATCCAACAAGGGTCTAATCTCTAAAATCTATAAGATACTGCAACACCTCAAAAACAAAAGACAAATAATCCAATTAAAAAGTGGGTAAAGGATATGAGCAGACACTTCACCAAAGAAGACGTTCAGATGGCTTACAGAGACATGAGGAAATGTTCACGGTCATTTAGCCATTAAAGAAATGCAAATCAAAACTACAATGAGATACCATCTTACCCCGACATTACTGGCACTAATAAAAAAAAAAGAACAGAAAACAAATTTTGGAGAGGTTGCGAGGAGAATGGAACTATTACGTACTGCTGGTGGGAATGTAAAATGGTACAACCACTATGGAAAACAATATGGTGCTTCCTTAGAAAGATAGAAATACAAATACCATCTGATCCAGAAATCCCATTCCTAGGGATATATCCTAGAGAAATAAGAGCTGTCACACGAATAGACATATGCACACCCATGTTCGTTGCAGAATTATTCACAATACAAAAAGATGGAAACAACCTAAATGCCCATCAGCAGAATGGATAGACAAATTACGGCACATACAAGCAATGGAACTATGCAATGATAAAGAATGATGATGAATGCATGAAATATCTCACAACATGGATGAATCTGGAGGGCATTATGCTCAGTGAAATAAGTCAATCACAAAAGCACAAATACTGTATGAGACCTCTATTATAAAAACTCACGAAAAGGTTTACACACAGAATCAGTCTTTGATAGTTTCAAGAGAGGGGAGGGTTGCGGAGGGGAAATCACTAACTAAAGAGTAGATAAGTGTTAACAATGGTGCAGGGAAAGACAGTACACAATACAGAGGAAGTCAGCACAACTTGACCAGGCAAAATCATAGAAGCTTTATGTTCTTGTTGTTAGGTGCCATTGAGTCGGTTCTGACTCATAGCGACCCTGTGTACAACAGAATGAAACACTGCCCAATCCTGCACCATCCTCACAATCATTGCTATGCTTGAGCCCATTGTTACAACCACTGTGTCAGTCCATCTCATTGAGCGTCTTCCTCTTTTGGCTAACCCTCTGTTTTACCAAGCATGATGTCCTTCTCCAGGGACTGATCCCTCCTGATAACATGTCTAAAGTATGTGACATGTACTCTAGCCATCCTTGCTTCTAAGGAGCATTCTGTCTGTAATTCTTCCTAGACAAATTTGTTTGTTCTTTTGGCAGTCCATGTTCAATATTCTTTGCCAACACCTCAATTCCGAGGCGTTAATTTTTCTTCGATCATCCGTATTCATCGTCCAGCTTTCGCTTGCATATGAGGCAATTGAAAACATGATGGCTTGGGTCAGGCGCACCTTAGTCTTCAAGGTGACATATTTGGTTTTTAACACTTTAAAGAGGTCTTTTGCTGCAGATTTGCCCAATGCAATGTGCCTTTTGATATCTTGACTGCTGCTTCCATGGGTGTTAATTGTGGATCCAAATAAAATGAAATCCTTGACAATTTCAATCTTTTCTCTGTTTATCGTGATGTTGCTTATTGGTCCAGTCGTGAGAATTTTTGTTTTCTTTATGTTGAGGTTTAATCCATAGTGAAGGCTGTGGTCTTTGATCTTCATCAGTAAGTGCTTCAAGCCCTCTTCACTTTCAGCAAGCAAGGTTGTGTCATCTGCTTAACACAGGTTATTAATGAGTCTTTGTCCAATCCTGATAGCCCATTCTTCTTCATATAGTCCAGCTTCTCAGAGTATTTGCTCAGCATGCAGTTTGAATAGGTACGGTGAAAGGATACAACCCTGACGCACATGTTTACTGACTTTAAACCACGCAGTATCCTCATGTTCTGTTTGAAAGACTGCCTCTTGATCTAGGTACAAGTTCCTCATGAGCAGAGTTAAGTGTTCTGCAATTCCCATTCTTCGTAAGGTTGTCCATAATTTGTTATGATTCACACAATCAAATGCCTTTGCATAGTCAATAAAACACAAGTAAACCTCTTTCTAGTATTCTCTGCTTTCAGCCAGAATCCATCTGACATCAGCAATGATATCCCTGGTTCTACATCCTCTTCTGAATCCAGCTTGAATTTCTGGCAGTTCCCTGTAGATATACTGCTGCAGCCACTTTTGAATGATCTTCAGCAAAATTTTACTTGCATGTGATATTAATGATATTGTTTGATAATTTCCTCATTCGATTGTATCGCCTTTCTTTGGAATGGGCACCAATATGGATCTCTTTCAGTTGGTTGGCCGGGTAGCTGTCTTCCTAATTTCTTGGCATAGACGAGTGTGCACTTCCTGCGATGCACCCATTTGTTGAAACATCTTTATTGGTATTCCGTCAAGTCTTGGAGTTTTGTTTTTCACCAGTGCCTTCAGTGCAGCATGGACTTCTTCCTTCAGTTTCATAGGTTCCTGATCATATCCTACCTTCTGAACTGGTTGAATGTCGACCAATTCTTTTTAGTATAGTGACTCTGTATTCCTTTCTTTTTCTTTTGATGCTTCCTGCGTTGTTTAATATTTCCCCCCATAGAATCCTTCAGTATTGCCACTCGAGGCTTGAATTTTTTCTTCACTTGTTTCAGCTTCAGAAATGCCGAGCGTGTTCTTTTCTTTTAGTTTTCTAACTTCAGGTCTTCGTGCATTTCATTAAAATACTTTACTTTGTCTTCTCAAGCCACACTTTGAAATCTTCTGTTCAGCTCTTTTACCTCATGATTTCTTCCTTTTGCTTTAGCTATTTGACGTTCAAGAGCAAGTTTCAGAGTCTCTTCTGACATCCAGTTTGGTCTTATCTTTCTTTCCTGTCTTTTTCATCTATTTTGTTCCCGTTCAGAGTGTTCAGTAGTTACAGCCGGGTACCGTCTAATTATTCTGGTCTCAAGGTAGAGGAGGCAGTGGTTCATGTAGACAATTAGTCCTGCAGTCCAGTTCGTTTTCTGATTCTTGGAGTTCCTTCTTTCTCTTTTATTCCAAAGAAATAAAGACCAATAATTGTATCTTAGATGGCTGCTTATAAGCTTTTGAGACCTCAGACAATAGTTCTCATACTGGGAGTTAGAACATAAACTTTAAGAATTGTATTATGCTAGTTGACTTGATTGTCCCATGAGGCCATGTCTCTAAGCCCCTAAATCGTGAGAACTAATTGCATAAGGTGATTGGTTAAGTATAATTAGTAAAGCATCTGTGGCTCCCCTCCCCCCGTCATTTTTTTTGGTTGTTGTCCTCTACCACTTCTTAACTATGGGAAATACCTTGGAAAATCACTTAACCTCTAGTGGCCTCACTCTTCTTACCTCGAAAATGACGACAGTAATAGGACCTACCTCATAGGGCTGAAGGGATGATTCCAAATTATATATCTAAAGTGCCTAGCACACAGTAGTTAGAAGTTGTTGTTTTTGTTGTTAGTTGCCATCAAGCTGATTTGGACTCATGGAAACCCCGTGTGTTGCAGAGTAGAACTGCTCCAGAGGGTTTTTTGGGCTGTGACCTTTCGAAAGCAGATCACCAGGCCTGTCTTCCAAGGTGCCTGTCAGTGGGTTCCAACTGCCAAACTTTTGGCTGGTACTTGAGCACTTAACTGTTCATGTCACCCAGGGACTCCAGATAGAAGTAGCCATTATTATTATCATTGCTACTATTATTATTTGTTTTATAGGGTTTCACATATCTTGTGATTTTACTTTATGCTTAATAAAATTTGATCACATATAACCCATTGTCCCTTTTAATCTCTTCCAGGTATGTTGGGCACACGGGCCAGCGCTGGGGTAGGGTATTGGCAGATGGGTTCTGTTGAACCGATGACTGAATCACTTGTAGTCAGGAAGTGATAGCAGCTTGCAGTTGTGGGGGGAGCTGAGGCAGGGCCAGTTCAGTCCAAGACAAGAGTGTGTAGCCAAAGTCAGGGAATGAAAAATGAAGTCAAATGCTATGAAAGTCAGGAAGAATTCAAGAAATAGGGATCACATTGGTTAAGGCAAAAGGGTTCTAGACCTGACTGTGAATAAAGCAGGGTGTTGAGTTTCCCTCTTACTGAGTACTGACCTCAAAGGTTTGTTTAAAGGTGTCAGTTTTTCACTTAAGGTTGTTGGGAGGAGCCCCTCACCATCTGTTCTCCTAATGAATCCAGTCTAAGCTGCTGTTTCAGTGCCAATAAGCTTGGTGATGATGTGCCAGGTCCCCTCTGGGGGAGTCTTTCTGACTAACACATAGTAGTAAGCATAGCTGAAAAAGCTGTAGAACCTTCTCAGGAAGCTGGTTGTGCCTATAGTAGGTCTTGGTCTCAGAGTCATTTCAAATGCTGGATACCACTGCTACTTTTTCAATCCTCACTACGCTCCCTGGCACTCCGTGCCATGTTGGCTCCCCAGGAACTCTCCTTAGTTTCCCTGAGAACGAGCTGGCAGCCTCAATGTCTTTTTTTTTTTTTTAAACCTTCTCTTTCATCAGTGTTCTGAGATCCTAGATGAATAAATCTTTTGTGACAGGCATGTGCAAGATAGACTGTAAGGAAGTATGCTATTTAATGGAAAAGTGGTAGTCACAACCAGTCTGACCAGAGATCCCTATCAGTCTGGTCAAGTGTAATGTTTTACCTGCTTGGAGTAGTGTCACTGGAAACCGACACTGCAGTTGATATCACCTCTGAGCTATAGGATGTGGCAAAATAAATATTTTATTCCACAGCCTTGGCAACCAACTTAATGTGGTGTTTTATGTGTAAATATCCATGATAATAATTTTACCTGATTTTGGCCCCTGGCAGTTCAGAATATCCTGTTATGTTCCCTATTTAATTTGATTCTTACAAGAGGGATGAGAGAGGAAGGGCAGGGGGTATTATTCACATTTTACAGATGCGGAAGCTGCCAGGGGATTAAAGCTAGATGGGGGAAGGTGGAATTGGAATGTCATACCTAGTGACCAAGAGCATAGACTCCGAGTCAGGCTAATTTTGAATGCTGGCTCCTCCACTTATTAACTCTGTAACCTTGGGCCAGTTACTTTAACTCTCTGTGCTTCAGTTTTTTCTAGTGTGAAATTGAGGCTAATCACAGTACTTATTTCAGATGGTGGTTGTAAGAATTAATAAAGATAATCCTTGTAAAGCCCGTAGAGCAGTGTGGTGTTGTTGTTAGGTGTCCTCAAGTCAGTTCTGACTCGTAGCGACCCTATGTACAACAGAAGGAGACACTGCCCAGTCCTGTGCCATCCTGATAATCGTTGTTATGCTTGAGCCCATTATTGCAGCCACTGTGTCAGTCTATCTCATTGAGGATCTTCCTCTATTTCGCTAACCTTCTACTTTACCAAGCGTGATGTTCTTCTCCAGGGACTGATCCCTCCTGATAACATGTCCAAAGTATGTGACACGTACTCTAGCCATCCTTGCTTCTAAGGCATATTCTGGCTGTACTTTTCAAGACAGACTTGTTTGTTCTTCTGGCATTCCTTGGTATATTCAATATTCCTCACCACTGACACCATAATTCAAAGGTGTCAATTCTTCTGTCCTCCTTATTCATTGTCCAGCTTTCACATGCATATGAGGCAATTGAAAACACCATGACTTGGGTCAGGCGCAGCTTATCCCTTAAAGTGACATATTTGCTTTTTAACACTTTAAAGAGGTATTTTGCCCAATGCAATGAGTCGTTTGATTTCTTGACTGCTGCTTCCATGGGCGTTGATTGTGGATCCAAGTAAAAATGAAATCCTTGACAACTTCAGTCTTTCGATTGTACCTAACAACAACAAGGAAGAAAAATGTCAATTAAAGTATTATATGCCATCAGTAGTGATATATCCTGATTTCAGAGATACTAAAATGTAAAAATATGTGTCTTAAAATTGATGAACTATAGTGTTATTATCATCATCATTATCATTGTGTTCACCAGTCATCATTTAGTTCAGGCTTCACATTTTTGCAGATCCAGAAAGGGTAAGTGACTTGCTCACAGGTACATATGAAGTTATGTCATAATCAAATCTGGAATTCAGGTCCCCTGATTCCTATTCCAAGGACCATGCTCTCAGCAGCCTAGTTGTCTTTTACAGGTAGCTGTTTGCCTTATGAATAATGTCCTGTTTAGTCTCTCAGTGAGTCCCTGGGTAGTACAGATGGTTAATGTGCTTGGATGCTAACCACAGTATTGGAGGTTCGAGTTCACCCAGAGGTGCCTCAGAAGAAAGGCCTGGTGACCTACTTCTGAAAAATAAGTATTGAAAACCCTGTGGAACACATTTCTGCTCTGACACACATGGGGTGACTGTGTCAGATTTGACAGATGACAACTTTTATTTGGAGTCTTTTGGTGTTTTAAGTGTGCTACATGTTTGTCAGCAGTGTGTTCAAAGTGGAAAGAAAAGGAAGTAGGATGTCTTTGGCATTTTTTTGGAGAAAATTTTGCTGAAGTCTAGCAGGATGCTTTTCTGAGAGCATAGTTTTAGGATTCAAAATCAGCTATCACTTTCTAGCCATGAGATCATTTAACCTCTTTGATCTGGTTCGTTTTAGAAATCTGAAAACTGGGAATAATAGCTACTGCACAGAGTTGTTTTGAAGGTGAAATTGCATGCCTTTTAAGTGTAGTGATTTGCACGTGGCAAATATCCACTAAACGCTAGTTCTCTTTTCTATTCTTGGGGAGAAGTGGGTTCACTGACTTTCTCCCTTCTCAGCTAAAGCTTTCTTTATGACTATGAGTGTGTCAAAGTAGATCATCATTACTTTCTGTCGTGAATTTGTTTGTGGCCGAGGGAGAAGGTAGCAGCTGGAAGCTAGAATTCTCTAGATAGATATTCCTAATATGCTGAGTGAGGAGGAGAGCACAGCTGTTTATGGGAAATGAACAAACTGATAATTGCTTCATGCCAGCTGATTCATTCTGAGATTTTTGCTTCCTGTTGAGATTTTCTTAAGAGGCTGCTTTATATTAAAAATATCCCTATCCACTTGCTGCGCTGATCTTCTCCTAGCTTCCCTAACACATTAGGCGCTTTCATGCTTCTGAGCTTTTGCTCGTACTGTTTTTCTCTGCCTGGAATGCTTTCTCCTTTTCTAAACCTGACAAACTCCTACACATCCTTTAGACCTCTGCTCTGATGTTATCTCTTTTGTAAAGCCTTGCTGGATAACCCTTTCTGCAGAATAGCATTATTTTTCTATATCTGGAATAGCATATTATAATTTATTTGTTTAAATGCATGTCTTCCCTATTAGACTGTCTGTTCACTGAGGGTAGTGACCGTGTCTGTTTTTCCTTTGTTTTGCCAGAGCCTAGAACATAAGACAATACTAATACATGCAACAGTAAGCTTCAGCTATTATCTCATTAATCCTTACTCTCGCCCTGTGAAATAGAGAAGTAGATACTATTGTCATCCCCACTCATTCTCAGATGAGGAGAATGAGGCTTAGAGAAGTTAGGTAACTCACCCAAGATCACAGGGCTGGCAGTTTGAGGAGCATGTAGTGGAATTTTGGTCTTAATCCAAAGCTCATGCTCTTAACCACTTTGCTCTATCACATTGCAGTCCAATAGAATGTTCTATGATGATGAGAGTGTTCCCTGTGTTGTCCAGTATGGCAGCCACTAGTCACATGTGGCTATTAAGCACTTGAAATTTGGCTAGTGTGAATCAATAACTGAATTTTAAATTTTATTTCATTTTAATTAATTTAAATAGCCACGTGTGTCTAGGGGCTACCATCTTGGACAGCACAGCTCTAGTGCCACTCAGTAAATTAATGCTTGGATAAATGAATTGATGAATTTATTGAAGGTGCTCTTGTAGAAATGATATTAAACTCTATTTGAGTTTCAGAAAACTCCTATTCTTTTTTAAAAACTATTTATTATTTTTTGTTGTTGTTGGAAATATACAAAGCAGAACATGTACCAATTCAACAATTTCTACACGTACAATTCAGTGACATTGATTACATTCTTCAAGTTGTGCAACCATTCTCACCCTCCATTTCTGAATTGTCCCTCCGCCCACATTAATATAAACTCACTGCACCCTAAGCTTCCTATCTAACTTTTTGTGTTGTTGTTCTTAATTTGATCCCATATAGATAGTTCCTTAAAAGAGCACAATGCTTAAGGCAGATATTCTTTACTAATTAAGCTAAACTATTGTTTGGTTTTAAGGAAGACTTCAAGGGATATTTTTGGTTTAAGGTTTAAAGATTATCTAAGGACAATAGATTTGGGGGTTCATCCAGCCTCTGTGGCTCCAGAAAGTCTGGATTCCATGAGAATTTGAAATTCTGTTTAGAATTTATCCACCTTTGATCAGGATTTTTCTATATAATCTTTGATCAAAAGGTTCAATAATGGTAGCAGGGCACCATCCAATTCTTCTGTCTCATGGCAAAGGAAACAGTTGTTCATCGAGGCAATTGTTGTTGTTATTAGGTGTCCTCAAGTTATTTCCTACACATAGCGACCCTGTGTACAACAGAAGAAAACACTGCCTGGTCCTGCGCCATCTTTCATAATCCTTGTTATGCCTTGTTGCAGCCACTGGGTCAATCCATCTCGTTGAAGGTCTTCCTCTATTTCATTGACCTTCTGTTTTACCAAGCATGATGTCCTTCTCCAGGGACTGGTCCCTCCTGATAACATGTCCAAAGTATGTGAGATGAGGTCTTGCCATTCTTGCTTCTAAGGAGCATTCTGGCAGTACTTCTTCCAAGACAGACTTTTTTGATCATTTGGGAGTCCAAGATATATTCGATATTCTTCACCAACATCATAATTCAAAGGTGCCAGTTCTTCTTTGGTCTTCCTTATTAATTATCCAGCTTTGACATGCACATGAAGCAATTGAAAACACCATGGCTTGGGTCAGGCATGCCTTAGCCCTTAAAGTGACATCTTTGCTTTTTAACACTTTAAAGAGGTCTTTTGCAGCAGATTTGCCCAATGCAATGAGTAGTTTGATTTCTTGACTGCTGTTTCCATGGATGTTGATTGTGGATCCAAGTAAAATCAAATCTTTGACAGCTTCCATCTTTTCTCCATTTATCATGATGTTGGTTATTGGTTCAGTTGTGAGAATTTTTGTTTTCTTTATGTTGAGGTTTAATCTATAGCAGAAGCTGTAGTCTTTGATGTTCATCAGTAAGTGCTTCAAGTCCCCTTCGCTTTCAGCAAGCAAGGTTGTGTCATCTGTATATTGCAGATTGTTAATGAGTCTTCCTCCAATCCTGATGCCGTGTTCTTCATATAGTCCAGCTTCTCTGATTATTTGTTCCGCATACAGATTGAATAAGTATGGTGAAAGGATACAACCCTGAGGCACAACTTTCCTGATTTTAAACCCGTGGTATCCCCTTGTTCTGTTCAGATGACTCCCTCTTGGTCTAAGTACAGGTTCTGCAACACTTACAAGTAAGTGTTCTGGAATTCCCATTCTTTGTAATGTTATCCATAATTTGTTATGATCCACACAGTCGAGTGCCTTTGCATATTCAGTAAAACACAGGTAAACATATTTTTCTTATTCTTTGCTTTCAGCCAAGATCATGGGACATCAGCAATGATATCCCTTATTCCATGTCCTCTGCTGAATTTGGCTTGAATTTCTGGCAATTCCCTGTTGCTGTACTGCTGCAACTGCTTTTGAATGATCTTCAGTCAAATTTTACTTGTGTGTGATATTAATGATACTGTTTGATAATTTCTGCATTCTGTTGGATCACCTTTCTTTGGAACGGGCACAAATATGGATCTCTTTCAGTCAGTTGGCCAGGTAGCTGTCTTCCGAATTTATTGGCATAGAGGAGTCAGTGCTTCCCGCTTTGCATCCATTTGTTGAAACATCTCAACTGGTATTCTGTCAATTCCTGGAGACTTGTTTTTTGTCAATGCCTTCAGTGCGGCTTGGACTTCTTCCTGCAGTACCATCAGTTGTTGATCATATTCTAACTCCTGAACTGGTTGAATATCAACCAATTATTTTGGTACAGTGAGTCTGTGTATTCCTTCCATCTTCTTTTGATGCTTCCTGCATTGTTTAATGTTTACCCTGTAGAATACTTCAATATTGTGGCTTGAGGCTTGAATCTTCTGTTCCTTTCTTTCAGCTTGAGAAATGTCCAGTGTGTTCTTCCCTTTTGGTTTTCTAACTCTAGGTCTTTCCACGTTTCATTATAAAACTTTTCTTTGTCTTCTCGAGCCACCCTTTGAAATATTCTGTTCAACTCTTTAATTTCATCATTTCTTCCTTTTGCTTTAGCTACTCTACATTCAAGAGCAAGTTTCAGAGTCTCTTTCTGACATCCGTTTTGGTCTTTTCTTTCTTTCTTGTCTTTTCAATGACCTCTTGCTTTCTTCATATATAATGTCCTTGATGTCATTCCACAACTTGTCTGGTCTCCCGTCATTAGTGTTTAATGAGTTAAATCTATTCTTGAGAAGGTCTTTGAGTTCAGGTGGAATATACTCAAGGCCATACTTTAGCTCTGGTGGGCTTCTAATTTTCTTCAGCTTCAACGTGAACTTGCATAAGGGCAATTGATGGTCTGTTCCGAAGTCAGCCCCTGGCCTTGTTCTGACTGATGATATTGAGCTTTTCCATCATCTCTTTCCACAGATGTAGTTGATTTGATTCCTGTGTATTCCATCTGGCGAGGTCCACATGTATAGTCACTGTTTATGTTGGTGAAAAAGGTATTTGCAATGAAGAAGTCTTTAGTCTTGCAAAATTCTATCATGTGATCTCTGGCATCATTTCTGTCACCAAGGCCATATTTTTCCAACTAATGTTCCTTCTTATTTATTTTCAACTTTTGCATTCCAATTACTGGTAGTTATCAATGCACTTGATTGCTTATTTGATAATTTGATTCAATTTGAGATTACAGAAGATGGTAAAATCCTCAATTTCTTCATCTTTGGCCTTGGTACATAAATTTGAATAATAGTTGTATTAACTGGTCTTCCTTGTAGGCGTATGGATATTATCCTATCACTGACAGCGTTGTACTTCAGGATAGTTCTTGAAATGTTCTTTTTGATGATAAATTCAATGCCGTTCCTCTTCAAGTTGTCATTCCTGGCATAGTAGACTATATGATTGTCCGATTCAGAATGGCCAATACCAGTCCATTTCAGCTTACTAATGCCTCAGATATCAATCTTCAAGCATTCCATTTCATTTTTGATGATTTCCAGTTTTCCTAGATTCATCGTACATTCCATGTTCCCAATTATTAATGGATGTTTGCAGCCATTTCTTCTTATTTTGAGTCGTTCCGCATCAGCAAATGAAGGTCCCCAAAGCTTAACTCCATCCACATCATTAGTTGATTCTATTTTGAGGAGGTAGCTCTTTCCCAGTCGTATTTCGAATGCCTTCCAACCTGAGGGCCTCATCTTCCGCTACTATGTCAGTGTTCCTCTGCTATTCATAAGGTTTTCACTGGCTAATTTTTTCAGAAGTAGACTGCCAGGTCCTTCTTCCTAGTCTCTCTTAGTTTGGAAGCTCGGGTAAAACCTGTTCACCATAGGTCACCCTGATGGTATTTGAAATACCAGTAGAATAGCTTCTAGCATCACAGAAACAAGCATGCCTCCACAGTATGACAAACTGACAGATGTGTGGGGAGGAGGCAAATTAGTCATACATTAAATTTTTTCCCCTATTTCTGACTCTCCTTCTTCCTGTCTTGCTCCAGGCGAATAGAAAACAATCATTGTGCCTTGTATGGCCACTTGCAAGCTTTTAAGACCCCAGACATTATACAACAAACCAGGAGGATGAACAGAAACACTAAACACAATATGAGGCTGATTAACTGGAATATCCCATGAAACCATGATCTTAAAACTCCAAAGCAAGAAACTAATTCCCATGAGGTGTTTGGTTGTACATAAGCAGCCTCAGCAGCTACTATTTTTTCCCCTTGTAAATATATCTGTCACACAACTTTTACCAATTCAACTTTTTACTAGTGTACAACTTATTGACAGCAATTACATTAATTAACTGTGCAACCCAACCCTTAATCAATACGATTCTTCCATCACTGTAAACTGCAATTAGTACTCCATGAGCAATAACCCCCCTTTTACCTTTCCCTGCCACCCCTGGTAACCACTAATAAACTTTGGTCTCTATACATTTACCTGTTCTTGTCCTTTTATATAAGTGAGTTCATACAATATTTGTCCTTTTGTGATTGACTTATTTCACTCAACATAATGTCCTCAAGCTGATGGATTCTATATGCCAGTATTTTGTTGAGGGTTTTGACATCTATGTTCATAAGGGGTATTGGCCTATAGTTTTGTTTTATTGTGGTGTCTTTGACTTGTTTTGTTATCAGGGTTATGTTTATTCATAAATTGAATTAGCGAGTATTCCTTTATCTCCATCTTTTGGAAGAGTTTAAACAGGATTGGTATCAATTCTTCTCTAAATGATTGATAAAATTCCCAATGAAGCCATCTAATCCATGAGATTTTTTGTTGTTGGGAGGTTTTTGATCAATGATTAAATCTCTGCACTTGTTGTAGGTCTGTTGAGATTTTCAATTTCCTCTTGAGTCAGTTGCGATAGGTTGTGTGCTTCTAAGAATTTGCCCTTTTATCTAGGTTATTCAGTTTGTTGACATACAGTTGTCCATAATATTCTGTCATAATTATTTTTATTTCAGTCAGTTTAGTTGTAATGTCTCCACTTATTCATTTCTTATTTTGGTTATTTTCATTTTTTCTCTTCTTTTGTTTGTCAGTCTACCTAAAGGTTTGTCTATTTTATTGCTCTCTTCAAAGAACTGTCTTCTGGTTTTATTGATTCTCTCTAATGTTTTTCTGTTTTTGATTTTGTTTCTTTCTGCTCTGATCTATGTTATTTCCTTTCTTCTGGTAGGTGTAGGCTTAGCTTGTTCTTGTCTTTCTAGTTCTTGGAGTTGTTGAGTTAGGCTGTTGATTTGAAATCTTTCTTCTTTCTTCATTTATTGCTGTAAGTTTCCCTCTGAGTACTGCCTTTGCCTAGTCCCACAGGTTTTGATATATTGTGCTTTCATTTTAATTTTACTCTCAGTAATTTGTGATTTCTTTCTTGACTCACTGGTAGTTTAATAATGAGTTGTTTAATTTCCATATTTTGTGTATTTTCAGTTTTTTTTTCTGTTATTGATTTCTAACTTTACCCTGTTTTGGTGAGGGAAAATACTTTGTATTATTTAAATCTTTTAAAATTTGTCTAGACTTGCTTTGTGACCCAGTATGTGGTCTATCCTGGAGAATGATCCATGTGCACTGAAGTAGAATGTATATTGTTGAGTGAAGTGTTCTGTATATGTCCATTAAATCTAGTTGATTTATAGTGTCATTCAGGTCATCTGTTTCCTTGTTGTTCTTCTTTCTAAATATTCTGTCCAATATTGAAAGTAGTGTATTATTATTGAAGCAGGAAGTCTGCAGCTGTTACTGTAGTGCTAATTATTTCTCCCTTCAATTCTATCGTTTGCTTTATATATTTAGGTTCTCCGATGTTGGGTACATATATATTTATGATTGTTAAATCTTCTTGATTAATTGATCCTTTTATCACTCACTATATAATGTCCATCTTTATCTCTTCTAACGGGTTTTGTCTTAAAGTCTAATTTGCCTGATATTAAGATTGCCACCTCAGCTGTCTTTTGGTTATTATTGGGTTTTTATTATTATTATTAGGAATTTTTTTTCCATCCTTTCACTTTCAACCTATTTGTGTCCTTGGGTCTAAGATGTGTCCCTTGTTAACAGTACATAGATAGATCATTTTTTTAATCCATTTTTCCACTCTCTGCCTTTTGATTGGGGCATTTAATCCATTTACACTCAGTTAATTAATGATAAGAAGTGACTTCTGCTATTTTTTAAAATTGTGTTTTGTGTGTCTTAAGCCTTCTTTGTCTTTTTCCTTTAATACTATCTGCTTTTGTGTTTTGTTGGTTCATTGTAGTGAGCTATTTTGGTTCCCTTCCCCTTTCCTTTTGTGTATTTTTTTTTTAGATATTTTCTTAGTGGTTACCAGCTTTTATTTATAACATCCTAAGTTAAGTTGATACCAAGTTAACTTCAGTAACATACAAGAAATTCTATATCTATACCATTCTTTCTCGCCCATTTTGTTGTTGTTATTGCCGATTACATCTTTATATTTCATGCACTCTGTAACATAATTTTATTCTTGCTTTTTATATATTTGTCAATAAAAAGCATGAAGGACAAAACGGAATTATCAAGCGAATTATCAAGCATAAACACCCTGTTACTAGTCATTATACTTGTTGATGCAATTACCTTTACAAGAGATTTTTTTAATGTATGGCTTTGAATTACTTTCTAATGTTTTTTCCCTTCCATCTGCAGAACTCTCATTATTGTTTTTTGTAGGGCTGGTCTGGTGGATATGAACTCTCTCAGCTTCTGTTTGTCTGGGAATGTTTTAATTTCACACTCATTCTTGAAAGACAGTTTCCTTGGGTATAGTATTCTTGGTTGACAGTTTTTTATTTTTCTTTCAGCACTTTAAATATATCATTCCATTACTTACAGGCTTCCAATGTTTCTGAAGAGAAATCGGCACTTAATCTTATTGAGGATCCTTTATATGTGACTATTTGCTTCTCTCTCTCTGCTTTCAAGGTTCTGTCTTTATCTTTAGTATTTAAGAGACTGGTTATGATGTGTCTTGGTGTAGATGTCTTTGGGTCTATTTGTGATTTACTTTGGGTTTTGTGATTTACTTTTTTCAGTCAGCATAATGTCTTCCAGCTTCATCTAGACTGTAGCATGTATCAAGACTTCATTTCTCCTACTGGCTGAGTGAGTAGTATTCCATTGTATGTATGTTCCACTGGTGGGTTTTTTTTTTTGTACATCCTGTCGTTAGTAATATGTACTATATACAGTGTTGCTGTAGTTATCATTCTCAGATTGTTCACTCACAGATGTTCAATTTTATGATTTATTATTCAAAACACTGCTGTATACATTTAGTTATCTAAACTAAATCAGGGGCTCAGATGCTTGAAAACATGGACACAAATGCTGATCACTTTGCTAAAGTCGATAGGCAGGTTTGGGGAGCAGTGAGACATTACTGCAAAATATATGAAGAAAAAAAGAAAAGGACCATACAGACAACTGCCACTAATTTCTGACTAAAAATGCCATCCCCATTCCCAGGGATAATCCAGATGATCCAGAACCTTCCACAAGTGGGGTTATTACTGAAACTGACAAAAGGCCAACATCATACAACTCTTCTTCATTGTTGGATTAAATTTTTATGACTTGTGTTTTTTTTTTAATATACATACATATGTATTGAGGAGCCCTGGTGGTACAATGGTTAAGCTCTCAGCTGCTAACCGAAAAGTTTTCAGTTCG
This sequence comes from Trichechus manatus latirostris, assembly GCF_000243295.1. NCBI lineage: Eukaryota > Metazoa > Chordata > Mammalia > Sirenia > Trichechidae > Trichechus > Trichechus manatus. Next base: position 3,639,863 of record NW_004444006.1, on the reverse strand, counting down.
AATCTACCAGCTTTTCTGTGGAAGAAAGATGTGGCAGTCTGCTTCCATAAAGATTTACAGCCTTAGAAAAAACCCTATGGGACAGTTCTATTCTGTCCTATAGGGTCGCTATGAGTTGGAATTGACTACAGTCAGTTTGGTTTGGGTTTTATGTATGTATTAAAATATATCTGTAAGTTTATATGTAATTTTTCCATCCCCAAAGACAAAGATTAGAATTATAAAGATACTGATAATAAAAGGCAATAATCATGAAAACTAAAAAAAAAAAAAAATAAGGTATTCGATTTATGTCAGAACTGACTTACAATAGAGTCGTCGGAACAGAACCCTTCATACGTCGAGGACTACCTGTACTTTCTGCAAGAAACTCTTAGGGAAGCAGAGCCTTTGGCCTTTATTTACTGCTTCCTCTCCATCTCTGTGATAGCTCCTTCTACCTCCATGATTTAATTAGGATTCAAAACTTACAGATTTCAGTTTCAACTTTGTGTCTCCTAAACACACCAGAGAATATGCACTGATCAGTCTGTCCACCCGAAGGTGAAGGCACTCAGCTAAGATGATTGCGTACTAATCAGTCTGTCCACCAGTGGGAATGGTCCTCTCTGTCTGGTTATGACTCCCTCCCCTGCTGTTTCTGTAACAGTGTTTTCAGTTGGAAAGCCCACATCCAGTGAGCCCCCTCTGTTAGCAGGTGTTGCCCTGAGGGTTTGCTCAAGGCTTCCTTACCTGCTCTGTGGGGGCTGCTTATATCTGAGCTGGCATTCAGGAGACGCACAACCAGACTTTCTTCTGTATCACGAGGAGGAGGGGCTGGCACTACCCAGATGGACATCTGAGAGATCTGTCTTGTTGGTTTGGGGGAGCAGTCTCCACCTAAGTGACCTGTTTCCTAGCTCCACTGCAGGGGACCTTCTGTAGAAGTTTTTATCAATCCAGCAGCCAATAGTTCCTGGGGAGGGGGGCTGTCACACTCCAAATGGACCCCCAGGGAGGTCTGCCTTGTTGCTAGCAGAGGCCCACCAGTAGTATGTAGGTAGTGGATATAGGCTCCACTCAGGGCACCTGCTTCTTAGCACAGAGCAGACCCAGTGAGCACTTTGCAGCGCTGACTGGAAGAGTGGGGGCGCAGACAGACCCTGGCTGACCCTTAGGGAAATATGTCCTGTTGATTTTGGAGGCTTCAGATACGAAGTGCACAGGCAGGCAGGCAGGCAGACAGGCATGCAGAGTGCTGGCTGTGAGAACAGGCTCCGCTGCAGTGGTCCTTTTTGTAGCAATTCACGGCAGCCTAGCAGCTGATAGTTACCAGTAGGGGAGAGACTGGCATTCTGAACAGACCCCCAGAGAAGTGTGCCTTGTAGATTTTAGAGCAGAAGTTTGGGATCCTGTGTCTTTGCACAGACAGGGGTTGTGGTGCTTAGGGAAGTAGATTCTTTTGCTGGGGTTTCTTCCCTATTTCACAGCAGCTGGTCACCCATGGGGCAGGGATGGTGGGTGAAACGATTTTCCTACCGTATGCAACTTGATTTTTTGTTAACTTGTTGATTCTTGCCTGTCTACAGTTCCCCGCTACTCCCTGATTCAGAGTCTCTGAAGGCTGAGCACTGTTTTATTGTTGTATTTCTTGGTATATTTGAGGGGAGGGTCAGAACAATGATCCGTTTACGCTGCTATGTTCCTAGAATCGCCAAAGCTCGTATTCTTTGGAAACATCATGAAAAGTAGCCAGTGGCCAAAGTCACTGCTGACACGTCAAGAGGTCCTAGAGGAGAATTCACAGCAGGTCCTACCTGTGGGTGAATATTAGGGAATGAGGAAGAATGCAGGTTTATTAATTGTTCAGAAAGCCCAGCTTCTTACACAGCAAATGAATTTAATAAGGGCTAAGCATGACATCAAGGACATCATGCATGAAGAAAGCATTAAAAAGACAGGAAAGAAAGAAAAGACCAAAATGGATGTCAGAAGAGACTCTGAAACTTACTCTTGAATGTTGAATAGCTAAAGCAAAAGGAAGAAATGACGAAGTGAAAGAGCCGAACAGAACATTCAAAGGGTGGCTCGAGAAGACAAAGTAAAGTATTATGAAATGTGGAAAGACCTAGACTTAGAAAACCAAAAGGGAAGAACACGCTGGGCATTTCTCAAGCTGGAAGAAAGTAAGAGAATATTCAAACCTCAAGCTGCAATACTGAAATATTCTACGGGGAAAATATTAAACAATGCAGGAAGCATCGAAAGAGGATGGAAGGAATACACAGAGTCATTGTATCAAAAAGAATTGGTTGATGTTCAGCCATTTCAGGAGGTAGCATATGATCAAGAACTGATGGTACTGAAGGAAGAAGTCCAAACTGCACTGAAGGCACTGGTGAAGAACAAGGCTCCAGGAATTGATGGAATACCAATTGAGATGTTTCAACAAATGGAACAACGCATTGGAGGTCCTCACTCCTCTCTACCAAGAAATTTGGAAGACAGCTACCTGGCCAACCAACTGGAAGAGATCCATATTTGTGTCCATTCCAAAGAAAGGCGACCCAACAGAATGCAGAAATTATCAAACAATATTGTTACTATCACATGCAAATAAAATTTTGCCAAAGATCATTCAAAAGCAGTTGCAGCAGTATATCGACAGGGAAATGCCAGAAATTGAAGCTTGATTCAGAAGAGTATGTGGAATGAGGGATATCATTGCTGATGTCAGATGAATCTTGGCTGAAAGCAGAGAACACCAGAAAGATGTTTACTTATGTTTTATTGACTATGCAAAGGTGTTCGTCTGTGTGGATCATAACAAATTATGGATAATATTGTGAAGAATGGGAATTCCAGAACACTTAATTGTGTTCTTGCAGAAACTGTACATAGACCAAGAAGCAGTCATTTGAACAGAACAGGGGGATATTGCTTGGTTTAAAATCAAAAAGGGTGTGTGTTAGGGTTGCATACTTTCACCTGATTTATTCAATCTGTATGCTGAGCAAATGATCCAAGAAACTGGACTATATAAAGAAGAATGTGAGCTTACAAGCAGCCATCCCAGCACCATTGTTTTGTATTCACCTGGAACAATAGAGGAAGAAGGAGAGTCTGGAATAGGAGGAGGATATGGAATGTGTGACCAATGGCATTCATGAACAATTGCCACCTTTGCCATGAGACCAGAAAACTGGATGGTGCCCGGCTACCATTATTGAGTATTTTGACCAAGGATTCTATAGAGGAATCCTTATTAAAAGGGGGAAATGCAGAATAGAATTTCAGATTCTCATGGACTCCAGAATTCTGGAGCCATGAGGGCTGGATGAACCCCTGAAACTATTGTCCTGAGATAATCTTTAAACCTTAAACCAAAAGTATCCCCTGAAGTCTTCTTCAAACTAAACAATAGTTTAGCTTAACTTGTAAAAAAATGTTTGCCTTGAGCATTATGCTCTTTGAAGAACTATATATATGGGATAAAATTGACAACAACAACTAGAAAGATTAGATGGGAACCTTAGGGGGCAATTAGTTTATGTTATTGGGGGAGGAACAGCTCAGGAAAGGAGGGTGAGAATGGTTGCACAACTCAAAGGATGTAATTAATGTCACTGAATTTTACATGTAGAGACTGTTGAGTTGGTGTATATGTTCTCAACAGCAACAAAGTAAGTAAAATTTTTAAAAAATCCATGTTGGTTAAGCATTTTAATTTTCATAACCCTGTAGCACAAATATTCTGCAATGTAATGTGGCTTTTGGTATAACTAGTGCAGATTGAAACTAATGCATTTTGTGACTTGAGTCATTTATTCATTTGATAAATGTTTGTTGAACTGTTACTATACATTTACTCTGCTATTACTGCAAATACATACCTCTATCATTGAACTCACAAAGTGGTTTAGTAGATTATTTTTATTTTGGGTCAGTAACAAGGTTCTCTCTCTCAGTACATGACCCAGCTGATTTTACTGCATTACTGCCTTCATTGTCCTGCTATATGTTAATTATGGTGACTACAATTTATTTGAATACTTTTCGGGTGTTTTCTGTCTGTTATTTAATTTTAACTCAAAACAACTTTGTGAAGTAGGTATATATGTCCCCATTTTATTTATGAGAAAAGTGAGCCTTAGTGAGTTAAGTAACTTGCCTAAAGTACCTTCAGATTAAAAGAAATTCCAGCCCTTTCTATCTGTGCTTGGTGAATTTGTCCACATAATTTATGGGTGAAGGAGGAGACAGGATTAGAGGACCTGGGAGAGAATACATTAGGGATTTTTATTAATATTATTTATATGGGAAGCTGGGCTGTGAATGAGAAAAGCAATCATTTATTTTCTCTCTATATACTATGGAAATATGATTTAAAAATTTAATATAATAAAAGCTGATCTTCCGAAGAAGACCAGCACAGGAACCAGCAAAGAAACTGAGAAGGAGCAGCCTCTTAACTTCTGGAATGGCAGTGTGAGGAGTTCAGGGAAAGTCTCCCCAAGAGGTACATTTATTATGCTGGTGAAAATTAGCAAAGATAATCATGCAGAGTCTTTGGAGATTGATCAAAGGGTTTACAATAAATTGAGAAGGATTTATTCAACAAGATCTACAGAAATTTTGTAAGAACAATGGGAAACCATAGCACTGGAGCTAGGGACTGTACCCATCCCGCACTGCTCTGTGTTGAGGAAGGGCTGTTCCAGTGGGGTTGGCAGCTGAGTGACAGAACCCATCACCTGTTGTCCCATGGGGTGGAAGAACTATCCTAACTAGTTTTGGCAGCTAGTGAATATTGGCAGATCCTGTTTCCACAGCTCCATACTGCGGAAGGCTTACATTGAGTAGGTGTCAGCAACTAGGAAATGCCTGTCTATCCACCCTGACTCCTACTACTTAGGGAGGATCTGAGTGGGACAGATGGTGAAGAGTGCAGTCCTCCTCTCCTGCATAGCTCTGTGTTACAGGATAACTGCTCTGGTGGGTTTAGCAGCTAACTGGCAGCTCCCATTTCCCTCAAGTTCCTAGGGTGGAAGACCTTATTCTGGGTATATTTGGCAGCTAGTGAACATCAGCAGTTCCCATGTTTCCTGGCTTTGGGCTAGAAAAGATCCATATTCTGCATTGGCTACAGTAGGTGGTGGCAATAGTTTCCATCATACCCGCAACAGCTCCTATTCCATAGGGGCAACCTGTGAAAAGTATGCTCCCCATTGTAATACAGCTCCTGCTTACAGAACAGAGGTTCTTCCCAGGGGAGGGTTAGAGCAAAACTCAAACACTGGCAAGACTTGGTCCTAGACAAGGAGCCCATCTTCCATTGGATTAGACTATGGAACAGTTTATGTCCCAGGGCATTGTTAAAAGCAATAGAGCAGTCAGCTAGTGATTAGTAGAGGCTAACAGCAGGGTGTGATACCAATAGAGGCAGTACAACCAGAAGCTTCAGGGAGAGACCAAGGAAAAAGTGAAAACTAGCTGTTCCAAAACCACAGTCATTCCAGGTGGTCAGGACTACCCATTCCCAAGGCTGTGTGCCTTCTGAGGAGTGACATCAGAGGCTGTACAGAGTGGGGGGAAAAAACTTCACTGAACTAGTCCTGCCAAACTACTAAACAAATAAATAAGCAAATTACAGTAACAGACCCTTGGGGGATGATCATTATACAGAGTTGCTAAAATGTATTACCTAAAATGTCTAGTTTTCAACAAAAAATTATATGATATACATACCAAAAAAAAAAAAAAAAGGAAAAGTTGGACACAGGAAAAAAGCAGGCAACAGAAACTGTTTGTGAGATGGCTTACATGTCAAACTTTACAGACAAAGACCCCAAAGCAGCTATAACAAATATGTTCAAAGAACTAAAGGTAATCATGTTTAAAGAATTTAAGGAGTGTAACCCTATGGAGCACAGTTCTACTCTGACACACGTGAGGTTGCCACAAGTCAGAATCAACTTGACGTCAACTGTTTGATTTTATTGGTTTACAGTAACAGTGACTCACTAAATCAGGAATGAGAGTATATTGATCAAGAAGTATAAATTATAAAAAAGAACCAAATGGAAATTCTATAGTTGAAAAGTACAGTAACGGAAATGAAAAATTCACTACAGGGGCTAAACAGTAGATATGAACAGGCCAAAGAAAGAATCAGTGTACTTGAAGAAAGCAATAGAGATTATGCCATCTTAAGAAGAGAGAGAAAAAAGTATGAAGAGAAAAGAACAGAACCTCAGAGAAATATGAAACACAATTAAACATACCAACCTATGTGTAATGGGAGTACCAAAAGGAGAGGAGAGAAAAAAAGGGGCAAAATTTTTTTTGAAAAAATAATGACTGAAAACTTCCCAACTGTGATTAAAAAAAAAATACACACTCCAAAAGTTCAAAGAACTCCAAATAGGATAAACACATATAGACAATTCGTAGTAAAAACGCTGAAAGCCAAAGCCAAAGAGAAAATCTTGAAAGCAGCAAGAGAAAAACAACTTGTCATGTTCGAGGAGTACCAGTTAGATTAATAGCTTACTTGGAACCAGAAACAATGGAGGCCAGATGGTAGTGGGATGATATTTTTCAGATAAAAAGAATTTTAAGGGAATACTATGAACAACTCTATGCAAACAAATTAGATAACTTATATGGAATGGACAAAATCATAGAAAGATACAAATTAGTGAAACTGACTCAGGAAGAAAGAGAAAATTGTAATAGACTTGAAACAAATAAAGAGATTGGATTAGTAATTTAAAAACTTTGTATGAAGAAAATCCCAGGCTCATATGGCCTCACGGGTGAATTCAACCAAACATTTAAAGAAGAATTAATACCAATCCTTCACAGACTTTTCCAAAAATAGATGAGGGAACATGACCAACTCATTCTATGCAGCAAGTATTACTCTACTACCAAAAACATACAAAGACATCACAAGAAAAGAAAACTACAAAACAATATCTCTTATAAATATAGACGCAAAAATCCTCAACAAAATATCAGTAAACTAAATCCAGAAACATATAAAAAGGGTTATCCACCATGGCCAAGTGCAATTTACCTCAGTTATACAAGGTTTTTTGACAACTAAAAGTTAATTAATGTAACAACGGATAGTCAGTGTAACACACCGTATTAATAAAATAATGAATAAAGAAACTTGATCATTTCAGTAGATGCAGACAAAGCATTTGACAAAATCCAACACCCATTCATGATAAAAACACTCAACAAACTTGGATTAGAAGGGAATTTCCCCAACCTAATAAAGGTCATCTGTGGAAAACCCCCAAATAACATCACAGCTAATGGTGAAAGACAATTCTTTCTCTGTAAGATCAGGAAGAAGGGTAGGATGTCCAGTTCTATTCAACATTGTACTAGAGATTTTAATGCATTTAGGCAAGAAAAAGAAATAAAAGGCAACTGGATTGGAAAAGAAGTAAAACTATATTCTGAGGATTCTAAGGAATACAAAAAACACTATTGGAACTAATAAACAAGTTCATAAAGTTGACAGGATACGAGGTCAAAATAAAAAAATCAATTCTATTTTTATACATTAGCAATGAACATTTCAGAAATGAAATTAAGAAAGCATTTACATTTACATCAGAAAAATGAAGTATTTAGTAATAAATTTAACAAAATAATGGCAAAACTTGGACACTGAAAACTATAAAACGCTATTGAAAGAAATTAAAGAAGACCTAAATAAATGGAAGGACATACCACATTCATGGATTGGAAGATGGCAGTATGTCCCAAATTTTTCTACAGATCCAGTGCAGTCCCTATCAAAGTCTCAGCTGACTTTTTTTTGCAGAATTTGCAAATTTATATGGAATGCAAGTTAACCAGCATAGGTAGAACAATTTTTAAAAAGAAGAACAAAGTTGGAGGATTAAAACGTCCTGATTTCAGAACTCATTACAAAAGTACGCAATCAAAACAGTGTGGTTTGGCATAAGGATAAACATATAGATCAATGGAGAAGAATTGAGAGTTCAGAAATAACCCTTACATTTTTTGGCCAATTGATTTTTGACAAGGGTGTCAATACAATTTAATAGGGAAAGAATAGTCTTTTCAACAAATGGTGCTGCAACATCTGATATCCATATGCATATAAAAAATTAACTGAAAATGTATCAAAGACCTATAACCATAAAACTCTTTGATGAAAATGTAGGGGTTAAATGTTCATGACCTTGAATTTGGCAATGGTTTCTTAGATATGACATCAAAAGTACAAGCAACAAAACACAAAATAGATAAATTGAACTTCATCAAAATTAAAAACTTTTGTGCATTAAAGGACACCATCAAGAAAGTAAAAAGACAATTCACCAAATGGGAGGAAATATTCACAAACCATATATCTGAAAAGACACATGTATCTGGAGTACATAAAGAATACTTAGAACTAAACAATAAATAGAAAAGTTACCCAATTAAAATCTGGACAAAGGATCTGAGTAGATGTTCCTCCAAAGAAGATATATAAATGATCAATAAGCCCATGAAAGAATGCTCACCATCATTAGGCATTTGTGAAATGCAAAGCAAAACTTCAGTGAGATACCACTTCAAACTAACTTTGTTGTTGTTGTTGTTAGTTGCTGTTGAGTCAGTTCTGACTAATAGAGACCCTATGTACAACAGAACGAAACACTGCCTGGTCCTGCACCGTCCTCACTATCATTGCTTTGTTTGAGCCCATTGTTGGAACCACTGTGTCAGTCCATCTCGTTGAGAGTCTTCTGTTTCTCGTTGACCCTCTACTTTACCAAGCATGATGTCCTTTTCCAGGGACTGGTTCCTCCTGATAACATGTCCAAAGTAAGTGATACAAAGTCTCGCCATCCTCTCTTCTAAGGAGGATTCTGGCTGTACTTCTTCCCAGACAGATTTGTTTGTTCGTCTGGCAGTTCAGTGTATAACTAGTTAGTCAAACTAACTAGGATGGCTATAATCCAAAAGAGAGTTAATAGCAGGTGTTGGTGAGGATGTGGCCAAATTGGAACATTGCTGGGGGGAATGTAAAATGATGCGGACCTTGTGGAAAACAGTTTGTTTGTCCCTCAATAAGTTAAACATAGAGGTACCATGTTGTTTGTTGTTATGTGCCGTCAAGTCAGTTTCAACTCATAACGATCCCATGTGACGGAGTAGAATTGCCCCACAGGGTTTTGTTTTTCTTGGCCATAATTTTCACAGAAGCTGATCACCAGATCTTTCTCCCATGGAGCCACTGGGTGAGTTTGAACCGCCAACCGTCCGGTTAGCAGCTGAGCACTTAACCATTTGCACCACTAGGTATCACTCCTGGGTATATACCCAAGAGAATTGAAAGCAGGCGTTCGAACAAAAACTTGTATATGAATGTTCATAGCAGCGCTATTAATAATAGCCACAAGGTGGAAAGAAAATGCCCTTCAGTGGATGAATGGATAAACACAGTGTTGTATATCCGTACAATGGAATATTATTCAGCCATAAAAAGGAATGAAGTACTGATACATGCTACAACATGCAAGAATTTTGAAAACATTATGCTAAGTGAAAGAAGCCAGACACAAAAAGCCATATACTGTATGATTCATTTATATGAAATGACCAGAATAGGCAAATCTATAGAGATGGAAAGTAGGTTAGTGGTGTTTGGTGGGGTGGAGTGTGGAGTGACTGCTAATAGGTCCAGGGTTTCTTTTGGGGATGGTAGAAATGCTCTAAAATTAGAAAGTGGTGATGATTACACAACTCTGTGAATAGTGAAAACCATTACATTGTACACTTTAAATGGGTGAGTCATCTCAATAAAGCTGTGAAAATAAGCCTAGCTGTTAGACCTGTTGTTCTGATGGTTCCTAATGACTTCTAATGCAGAAACCTTCCCCACTCCCATATCAACAACCTTCTCTCTTACTATTCCAAAGCATTAGGAAGCTCCTCTTGCCCATTGATGGTTCACTTCCCTATAACTAGTTTTAAAACATACTTTTTCTCTTTAAATTTGCTTTAAAACTGAGGGTTTTGTGCTTCAGTTTGATGACAATCTCTGAATGAGACCCAAATTTCTTTCTGTTCTAGGCCTCATGTTTATTTTAATAAGTGAATGATTTTGCATAGCAGGGGAAATCATCTAGGGTACGTCCTCTTCTTTCTGCCAGTAAATTCATTGAACTTGTAGACCAGGCAATATTATTTCTTTTCATAGAGGTTAAATCTTAGTGATAAATACACGCATAGCAATTAGTGGGGCTCTGAGACTAAAGCACTGTTTCCATCTAGTAATGTGGTTTGAGGATGGCTTGTCTTTCTTTTCTTTTACTAATTAATGTGCAATAAAAATCACTAAAGGTATTTTGCCAGGGAGTAGCCACTAAATCTTCTTAATAGAGAAAACTTTTAGGAATAAAATTTAATATTCTTTGGGAAAATTTCCAGTGTTTAAATGCCTTAAGAGAGTTTTACCCTCTGGGTAGTCAGTTTGATTTAACAAAAAATTCTCTCACGGCTACCATGAAGTCCTGTGGTCGGCCAAAGGGTAGAGAGATGAAGTGGACACAATGCCAGCCTATAGGTAGTATGTGACCTAGTGAGAGAGATGGACATATTCACAACTAGCCATTCTATGGTGACCATGTTTAGTGAACGTAAAATTGGAGTATATGGTTTTTATTATTAGGAATGTATTTATGTGCTTATGGTAAGAACAGAATGGAATATTTTAAATTGATAGTGTTCTGTATTTTCCAGGACTTAAGGCATTATATACAGATCAATTGGAATTCTGTAATTCTCTTTCTAGAGTATTCCTGAACTTACAGTCAGTGGTGAGGAAAGAGGAAAGAATGCTTCCTTCTCCTCCGACATTTTCGTGTGAGTGAAATCTGGTTGAGGGAACATCAAAATAATCTCTGTAAAAGAAAAGAAATAACTAAAAAACAATATCTAGTCTAAGGGATATGAAAATATGACAGGCAATCCTACCCCATGGTAACACTTGGTATCTTAAAGGCTCTTCCTACCATGAAAATATGATCTGGTCATTCTTCAGTTCATAAAATCCTTTGTAGGTTGAAATTCAAACTTCTTAGTATAGCATGCAAGGCTCTTCAGTTTGTCTTACTTTTCCAGTTTTATCTCCTATTATTTCTCCCCGTACTCCCTACTTGCCAACTACTTGAGGTTCTCAGAACATTTCTAAGTTGTTTTTTTTTTTTTTTTTAGACTTCTGTCACTGTATCTGCTGTTTCCTCTGTAGGGAATGTCTTCCTCCCTTCTCAACTGTGTCTCTTTATCCTTGAAATACAGGCAAACATCTATGTGTCACACTTTTGTGAATCCTTCCTGACTCCAGAACAGTTGCCCTCCTGGTTATCTTTTTAGCCCCACTGCCTAGCACAGTGCCCCAGACAAAATATGTGCATGAAATTTCTTCTTTTCCTACTATAAAAGTAATATGAACTTACGCTCAATAGAGAAAATTTGGAGAATACAGAAGAGTATAAATAAGAGAGTAAACATCACCCAAAGTCCCAGTAACAACTACCTTTTTTAAAAACATAATATTTTACTGTGTTTTTGGTAAAGGTTTACACAGCAGTTTAGGTTCCTATTCAATAATTTCTACACAGATTGTTCAGTGACATTGGTTACATTCTTCACAATATGTGGACATTATCATTATTTTTGTTCTGGTTGTTCCATTTCCATTAGTCTAGTTTCCCTGCCCCCCTTACATTCTCATGTTTGTTTTAAACTACAGTAATTGTTGATCATTTGGTCTCATATAGGTGATTTTTTCTTTTAAGGAGCACAGTACTTACTGGTGATAGTATTTTGTGAGCGAATCTGTTATTTAGCTACAAGGTGACCTCAGGGATCAGTTTAGGTTCAGGGTTTGAAGAGTATCTCAGGACAGTAGTCTCAGACAGTCCTCCAGCCTTAACCGGACCAGTAAATCTGATTTTTTTAAAGGAATTTGAAGTTCTGTTCCGCAATTTTCTGCCATTCTGTCAGGGTCCATGTGTTGTGGCCCTGATTTAGAATGGTCACTAGTGGTAGACAGACACCATCAAGTTCTTCTGGTCTCAGTGTACATGAGGTAGTAGTTCCTGTAGACTGTTTGTCCTGTAGACTAGTGTCTTTTTTGAGTGTTTGGTTTCCTTCTTTCTCTTTTGCTCCAGATGAGTAGAGACCAGTGGCTATATCTTAGATGGCTGCCTGCAAACTTTCAGACCCTAGGCACTACTCACTAAACTATGATGTAGAACAGAACTTTATGGTCCTAATCCTTCAAACCCAGAATTCAAATCCCTCAAGGTGTTTGGTTATGTCTAAGAAGTATCCATAACTGTTCCCCATATGTGCTTTATTATATATTTGAATATATGTGTATATAGTCACATAGATGCATATACGTATGCATACACCTAACTATACACACTTCTTATGCTCACATATACATACCTATACACATATATGCCTATACACACACATATATACCCGTACATAAATTTTTTGGTTGGTTGTTTTTGCTGTTGTTTCAAAATTGTATGCCATAGCAATTATCAACAGGTACTTTTTTCTTGTGTACATTTTAATGACATCATTTACCTTCGTCAAGCTGTGTGCACTTCATCCACATTTGGTGTTACCTTTCTTATCACCAAAAATAACAAGTGTCTACTATCTGGAAAGTGAATCCCCCTCCTCCTCCCATCCCTGGTAACCACTAATTAACATTAGTTTCTGTATATTTATCTGTTCATGTCATTTCATAAAAGTGGGAACATATGATATTTGTTTTTTTGTGATTGACTTATTTCGCTCAACATGATGTCCTCCAGGTTCATCCATGTTTAAAGATGTTTTGGGGACTCTTCTTTCTTTTTTTTTAATTGTGCTTTAGATGAAAGTTTACAGAGCAAATTAGTTTCTCATCAAACACTTAATACATATATTGTTTTTGTGACATTGGTTGCCAACTCAGCAATGTGCCAGCACTCTCCCCTTCTCAACCTTGGCTTCTCCATTTCCATTCGTCTAGCTTTCCTGTCCCTTACTGCCTTCTTGTCTTTGCTTTTGGGCTGGTGTGCCCATTTAGTCTCATATACATGGTTGAACTACGTGTGTTATTGTTTGTTTTATAGACCTGACTAATCTTTGGCTGAAGGGTGAACATCAGGAGTGACTTCAGTATGGAGTTAAAAGGGAGTCTGGGGGCCATACTCTTGGGTTTTCTCCAGTCTCTGTCAGACCAGTAAGTCTGGTCTTTTTTTTTTTTTAGTTTAAATTTTGTTCTACATTTCCGGGACCCTTTATTATCATCCCTGACAGAGCAGTTAGTGGTGTTTTTCTTTATCACTGAGTAGTATTCCATTGTATGTATGTACCATATTTTTCTTATCCATCCATCTGTTGATGGGTGCTTAGGCTGTTTCCATCTTTTTGCTATTGTGAATAGTACTGTGATGAACATAGGTGTGCATATGTCTGTTTTTGTCACTTCTGTTAGATTCCAAGGGTATATACCTAGGAGCAGGGCTTAGAACCAGTTTGAAATTGTTCAGTCCTTGCCAATGAAGTGAAACTGGAACAGACCTAAGTTTTACAATTTGGTTGATCTGGAATTATAACTGAAAAAGGAAAAATTACACAGTAAAGCCTTGGAATGGGGGACTCAGAAGAGGTGTAGTGAGCTCTTCCAGGAGCCTGATGTGTGAGATTGGATTATTGGCAGGACTGTGGAGAGTGATACATATTCAAAGTGTTGCAGTTGACTGCCATCATTGAACAGGGCACCACTGTTTCTGATTCTGCTCAAAATTCGATGGGCAAGAGATTTTATTGCTATGCAATGTGTACGCTACCCTTGTTTTCTAAGAAAATTAGGTTTGTAGCAGGGCTTTGACCTGTAATTTTTCTGGTTCTGCTTATCGTTCTGGTTCACCCAAATTATAAAAATTCAAGTCTCTTCTGGTTTCACTCCCTCAGCCATGACTGAACTGGGAAGAACCAGTTCAAAGCCCTGCCTAGAAGTGGAATTTCTGGATCATATGGCAGCTTTACCCCTACTTTTTTGAAGAACTGCCAGACTGTTTTCCACAACAGATGTACCATTTTGCATTCCCACCAGCAATGGATGAAGGTCCAGTTTCTCCACATTACTCCAACACTTATTTTCCTTTTTTTTTTTCACTTAGCCATCCTAATAGGAGTGAAATGGTATTTCATTGTGGCTTTGATTTTCATTTCTCTGATGGCTAATGAGGTTGAGCATCTTTTCATGTGTCTGTTGTCCGTTTGAATATCCTCTTTGGCAGGTGTCCATGTCCTTTGCACAGTTTTTGATTGCGTTATTTGACAACCACTTTTTTAAACATATTTTCTTCTAGTCTTTTTTCCTAAGCGTATCATGTATTTTATAGATAGTTGAGATTATTTAGTACACATCTGATGGATTGCTCCCTTTATTAGTTCTTATCACCCTCATATTTCATTGTTCCATTAAGAGGCTTCTTGCTCTGCTTCCTCTCTCTTCTCCACTTTTTACTTTCACACTTGCTAGTTCCCTCCTCTGCATATTGTGTCGTATGTAGATGACCCAACCTTGCTTGCTGAAAGTGAAGAGGACTTGAATCACTTACTGATGAAGATCAAAGACTACAGCCTTTAGTATGGATTATACTTCAACATAAATAAAACAAAAATCCTCACAACTGGATCGATAAGCAACATCATGATAAATGGAGAAAATATTGAAGTTATAAAGGATTTCATTTTACTTGTATCCACAGTCAATGCCCATGGAAGCAGCAGTCAAGAAATCAAATGGAGATACAGCCAACATAGGGCCCTAGACAGACACATCATGCTGTCCCTCTGCATAAAAGACCCAAAAAACTAAGTAAAACAGATACAGACATCAATCCTGGAACGCTAAGCATCAAATGAAGTAATAAAGAACTACATCAAACACCAAATGGAAGAAGAAACAATGAAAACAGAGAATGAGGAGAGATATACAGTGGAGATCACCTACTAACAAGGAACACGGCACAACTTCACCATCTTGGAGCTCAGCCAGAAATGACCCCAGGCAGGGAGTACGGGAAGGCAACTCCACGGAGCTCCCCACAGGAGACAGAGCACCTGGTAACCAGAGAAACATGCTTTCCACCCCTTACCCTTCTGCCCTGTATGCCATCCCAGCCCTGCCTGAGTGGTGATGCTGTGCCACGTGGCTAGAGAGCTACTGGCCTGCCGTCACCCTGGGTCCTCACCGCCCCCACAAACTGGCTCCTGCTGTCCCATTTTTTTTCTTTCTCCCTCCCACCTAACCTGATACACCACCTCACCACTTCCAAATGGGCAACACTGTGCTGCTTGGCTAGAGAGCTACTGGCTTTCCGTCACCCCAGGACCACTCTGCTCCCACCACTGGCTCCAGCTGTGCCATTTTTTCTCACTTCCCTTTCTTCTCTCTCCCACCTAGCCCCATATGCCACCCCGAACCCTTTGAAATGGGCAATCCTGTGCTGCCTGGCTAGAGAGCTACTGGCCCTCTGTGATCCCTGGGTCCACTCCATTCCCACCTGCCGGCTCCTATGCCATTTTTTCCCTATCTTCCTTTTCCTTCTACCTCCCACCTAGCCCCATTCATCTCCCCCATCCCTTCCTGACGGGCTACATTGTGCCGCTTGGCTAGAGATGTACCGGCCCGCCGTCGCCCCGGGTCCACCCTGCCTCCACCTGCCACTTCTTAATACAACATTTTTTCTTTTATTACCTTACTTGCTTTTCTTTCTTCCTCCTACCTAGCCCCATATAGCACCTCTTCCTCCTACCAGACCACACTGCACTGCCCCAGGTACTGAGCTACCAGCCTGGATCCCCTCTGCTCCCACCTGCCAGCTCCAGCTGCACCATTTTTTCCCTCTCCTTTACTTTCTCCCTCCCACCTAGCCCTGTTCCCCACCTTTACCCATTCCATCTGGGCCATGCCACATCACCTGGGCTAGAGAGCCACTGGCCCACCGCCACTGAGAGTCTGACCTACCCCCACCTGCTGGCTCCTGCAGTGCCCTTTTTTTCTTTTTCCTTGTTCTTCCTTTTCTTTCTCCCCCACACCTAGTGCTGTATGCACCTCTACCCCTTCCTGCTGGGCCTTGCCACACCACCATGGGTGGAGAGCTAGTGGCCCACCACTGCCCTGGGCCCCCACACCTGCACCCGCCAGCTCCTGCTGCACCATTTTTCCCTTCTTCCTTTTCTTTCTCCCTCCCATCTAGCCCTATATGCCACGTTTACCTCTTCCTACCACGCCATACTCTACCACGGCTTAGAGAGCCACCAGCCTGCTGCCACCCAGGGTCTACCCTGGCCCCACTCACCATATATCGCCACACTATATTTTTCTTTTATTCTTTCCCTTGTTTCTTTTTCATCTCTCTCCCACCTAGCCACATACTACACCTCACCCCCTGCTTCCAACAGCCACCAGGTCTGCCCTGCCCCCACTCACCAGCTACCCTTTTTTGCTCTTTCTCTTTTCTTTGTTCTTCCTACCTAACCAGGTACACCAACCACCCATCCCTGCCAAACCTTGTGGTGCTGCCAAGGCTAGAGCATTTTCAGATCAGGCCCACTGCCATACCGGGCTCTCACTGCCCCTCTCCTCCTGCCACTCAGTCAGCTGCTGAACTGAGGGAAGCGAACCCATACCACTGCCCATCTGACACCCTTGCCTCTCTGGCAAGGGGCAATGAATGCTTCCACACAACTGGACCAACATCACAGGGCAGACAGTGCCAGACAAGTCTGCCCTCAGCCACCTTGCCAAAGCAGTGTACAGTGAAGTGGGCTTGCCCTACCTGCTGCTGCCCAGCCCACGTGGGCAAGGTGGTGAGAGTTACTGTGCTCAGTGACGAACAAGTAGTGAAGCATACCTGGCCGCCTGCCATGACATATAAAAACAAAGAAGCAGGGTGAAACAAACGAACACACAATCAATAAATAAAGAAAATAGTATCTTAATGTCTCAGAGACAGCAGTCAATATCAAAACATATAAAAAAACTGGCTCTAGCAAGTGGCCAAAATAAAGAAACAGATGGCCTTCTGGTAGAAGTAAATGCAGTAGAACTATCTGATATAGAATTCAAAAGACTAATATTTAGGGCTCTCCAAGAGATTAGGAAAGAGATCAAGGAAAGCACAGTCAAAACCAAGGAAAAAATAGATAAAATTATGAAAAACACAGGAAAAAACAATGAAAATATAGCCCAAATCAAGGAAAATACAAAATAATAGAAGAATTCAGGAAAAGAATACAAGAACAACACCGTAAATGTAGAAATCAATAAGATAAAGAGCAAGGAAAAAAAATCAAATAACTGGAGACTGAATAACACCTTGCTTAAAAACACCTGGGTAATAGAAGAAATCAAAGAGAGAATCAAAAAAATTCTTAGCATCAAATGAGAATGAAAACACATCATACCAAAACCTTTGGAACACAGCAAAGTGAGTGCTCAGAGGTCAATTCATAGCAACAAATGCACACATCCAAAAAGAAGAACAGGCCAAAATGAAAACGTTAGCCCTGCAACTCAAACAAATAGAAAGAGCACCAGAAGAAGCCCACAGAAATCAGAAGAAAGGAAATAATAAAGATTAGAGCAGAAGTAAATGAAACAGAGAACAGAAAAACAATAGAAAGAATCACGACCAAAAACTTGGTTCTTTGAAAAGAACAACAATATCGACAAACCGCTGTCCAAACTGACCAAAAAAATAAAGAAACAAAGAAAGAAGAGGAAGCCAATAATCCAAATAAGAAATGAGATGGGGGATGTTACAACAGACCCAAGAGAAGTAAAAGGAATCATAACAGAATACTATGAAAAATTATACTTTAACAAATTTGAAAACCTAGAGGAAATGGACAAATTTCTAGAAACACACTACCTCCCTGTCTGACACAAACTGAGATAGAAAATCTGAAGAGACCTATAATGAGAAGAGATTGAAGAGATAATAAAAAAACTCACAACAACAACAACAAGAAAAGCCCTGTCCTTGATGACTTTACTGGAGAATTCTACCAAACATTCCGAGAAGAGGTCACATAAGTGCTACTCAAACTATTTCAGAGCATAGAAAAGAAGAAATACTCCCAATTTCATTCTATGAAGTCCCAGCATAACCCTGATACCAAAGCTAGGGAAAGACACCACAAAAAAAAAAAAAAACGAAAAGAAAAGAGAAAAGAAAATTACAGACCAATAACTTCCATGAACATAGACACAAAAATTTTCAACAAATTTCTAGCCAATAGAATTCAGCATCATATAAAAAAAAAAAAAAAATGATGCATCACAGCCAAGTGGGATTCATACCACGTATGCAAGGATGTTTCAACATTAAAAAATTAGTCCACGTAATCCACCACATAAATAGAATGAAAGAAACAAATCACACGATCATCTCAATTGACGCAGAAAAGGCATTTGATAAAGTCTAACATTCATTCCTGATAAAAACTCTCAATAAAATAGAATCGAAGGGAAATTCCTGAACAAAATAAAGGGCATCTATACGAAATCAACCGCCAACATCTTTCTTAATGGAGAGAGACTGAATGCATTGCCCCTTAGAATAGAAACAAGACAAGGATGCCCTTTATCATCCCTCCTATTTAACCTTGTACTGGAAACCCTAGCTAGAGCAGTAAGGTAAGAAAAAGGAAAAAGCGCATCCAAATTGGAAAGGAAGAAGTAAAACTATCCCTATTCGCAGACGATATGATCCTATACATAGGCAACTCCAAAGATTCCACGAGAAAACTACTGGAACTAAAAGAAAGATTCAGCAAAGTAGCAGGATATAAAGTAAACATACAAAAATCAGTTGAATTCCTATCCACCAAAAGGAAATCAGGAAAACAATACCATTTATAATAGCCCCTAAAAAGATGAAATACTAGGAATAAATCTAACCAGGGATGTGAAAGGCCTATACAAAGAAAATTACAAAACACTATTTCAGCAAACCAAAAGAGACCTACGTAAATGGAAAAACATACCATGCTCATGGGTAGGATGACTCAACATTGTGAAAATGTCAGTGCTCTCCAAAGCACTCTGCAGATATAACGCAACCCTGATCCAAATATCGAGATGGAAAAACTAATCACCAACTTTATAAGCAAAGGAAAAAGTCCTTGGATAAGCAAAGCATTGTTACCGAAAAACAACAAAGTAGGAGGCCTAACCTCACACTACCTAATCTCAGAACCTACTGTACAGCCCTGGTAGTCAAAACAGTCTAGTACTGGTACAACGATAGACACATAGACCAATGGAACAGAATTGAGAACCCAGATGTAAATCAGTCCACCTGTGGTCAGCTGATCTTTGACAAAGGATCAAAATCCATTAAATGGGGGAGAAGACAGTCTTTTTAACAAATGGTGCTGGCAAAACTGGATGACCATCTGTAAAAAAATGAAACAGTACCCATACTTCACACCATACACAAAAACTAATTCAAAATGGTTCAAAGACCTAAATATAAAACCTAAAACGATAAAGATCATGGAAGAAAAGTTAGGTACAACATTAGGGGTCCTAATACATGACATAAATTCAGTACAATCCATAACTAACAATACACAAACACCAGAAGATAAACTAGATAACTGAGAGCTCTTGAAAATTAAATACTCATACGCATCAAAAGACTTCACCAAAAGAGTAAAAAGAAGCTACAGACTGGAAGATTTTTTTTGGCTATGCCGTATCTAACAAAGGTCTAATCTCTAAAATCTATAGAAAACTTCAATACCCAATAACAAAAAGAGAAAGAATCCAATTTAAAAAATGGGCAAAGTATATGAATAGATGCTTAACTAGGAAGACATTCAGGTGACTAACAGACACGTGAGGAAATGCTTGTGATCGTTAGACATTAGAGAAATGCAAATCAAAACTATAGTAAGATACTTTCTCACCCCGACATTAATGGCACTAATTAAAAAAAAAAAAAAACAGAAAATAACAAATATTGGAGAGGTTGCAGGGAGATTGGAACTCTTATACACTGTTGATGGGAATGTAAAATGGTACAACCACTATGGAGGATGATATGACACCTCCTTAAAAAGCTAGAAATAGAAATAACCATACAATCCAGTAATCCTACTCTTAGGAATATATCCTAGAGAAATAAGAGCCGTCACACAAATAGACATATGCGTATTAATGTTCATTGCAGCATTATTTATAATAGTGAAAAATGGAAACAACCTAAGTGCCTATCAACAGATGACTTGTTAAACAAATTATGATACATACAGAAAATGGAATACTCTGCAACAATAAAGAGCAATGATGAATGCAGAAAACATCTCACAACATGGATGAGTCTGGAGGGCATTATGGTGAGTGAAATGAGTCAATCACAAATGGACAAATATTGTGTGATACTGCTCTAATAAAAACTCAAGAAAAGTTTTACACACAGGAAAAAAAAACCATCTTTGATGGTTACAAGGGAGGGAGGTGTGGGTAGAGGAAATCACTAACTAGATAGTAGACAAGTGTTAACTTTGGTCAAAGGAAAGACAGCATACAATATAGGGAAAGTCAGCAGAACTTGACCAAGGCAAAGCCATAGAAGCTTGTTGTTGTTGGGAGCAGTCGAGTCAGTTCCGATTCATAGTGACTGTACATACAACAGAATGAAACACTATTGGGTTCTGTGCCATCCTCACAATCATTATATGGTTGAGCCCATTGTTGCAGCCGCTGTGTCAGTCCATCTTGTTGAGGGTCTTCCTCTTTTTCATTGACCCTCTACTAAGCATGATGTCTTTCTCCAGGGACTGATCCCTCCTGACTGTATGTCCAAAATATGTGAGACATAGTCTTGCTATCCTTGCTTCTAAGGAGCATTCTATTTGTACTTCTTCCAAGACAGATTTGATCTTTCTTTTGCCAGTCCTTGGAATATTCAATATTCTTCACCAACGCCACAATTCAAAGGCGTCAATTCTTCTTCGGTCATCCTTATTCATCGTCCAGCTTTTGCATGCATATGAGGCAATTGAAAACACCATGGCTTGGGTCAGGCACACCTTAGTCTTCAAGGTGA
>NW_004444006.1:3603171-3618599 GCF_000243295.1 Trichechus manatus latirostris | reverse complement strand
TTGACTGCTGCTTCCATGAGTGTTGATTATAGATCCAAGTAAAATGAAATCCTTTACAACTTCAATATTTTCTCTGTTTTTCATGATGTTCCTTATTGGTCCAGTTGTGAGGATTTTTGTTTTCTTTATGTTGATGCGTAATCCATACTGAGGGCTGTAGTCTTTGATCTTTGTCAGTAAGTGCTTCAGGTCCTCTTCACTTTCAGCGAGCTAGGTTGTGTCATCTGCATGATGCAGGTTGTTAATGAGTCTTCCTTCAATCCTGATGCTGCGTTCTTCGTATAGTCCAGCTTCTTGGAATATTTGCTCAGCATGCAGATTGAATAGGTATGGTGAAAGGATACAACCTTGACACAATCTTTTCCTGACTTTAAACCACACAGTATCCCTTTGTTCTGTTTGAATAACTTCCTTTTGATCTATGTACAAGTTCCTCATTCTTCACAGCGTTATCCATAATTTATTATGATCCGCACAATCGAATGCCTTTGCATAGTCAATAAAACACAGGTAAACTTCTTTCTGGTATTCTCTGCTTTCAGCCAGGATCCATCTGACATCAGCAGTGATATCCCTTGTTCCACGTCCTCTTCTGAATCTGGCTGAAATTTCTGGCAGTTGCCTGTCAATATACTGCTGTAGCTGCTTTTGAATGATCTTCAGCAAAATTTTACTTTCGTGTGATATTAATGATTTTGTTCCATCATTTCTGCATACTGTCGATCACCTTTCTTTGGAATAGGCATAAATATGGATATCTTCCAGTCAATTGACCAGGTAGCTGTCTTCCAAATTTCTTGACATAGATGAATGAACACTTCTAATGCTGCATTCGTTTGTTGAAACATCTCAATCCGTATTCCGTCAATTCCTGGAGCCTTGTTTATTGCCAATGCCTTCAGTGCGGCTTGAACTTCTTCCTTCCATACCATCGGTTCCTGATCATATGGTACCTCCTGAAATGGTTGAATGTCGACCAATTCTTTTGGAATAGTGACATCTTCTTTTGATGCTTCCTATGTTGTTAATATTATTTTTCCCATAGAGTCCTTCAATATTGCAACTCGAGACTTGGATATTTTCTTCACTTCTTTCAGCTTGAGAAAGGCCGAACATGTTCTTTCCTTTTGGTTTTCTATCTCCAGGTCTTTGCACATGTCATTATAATACTTTGTCTTCTCGAGCTGCCCTTTGAAATCTTCTGTTCAGCTCTTTTACTTTATCATTTCTTCCACTTGCTTTAGCTACTTGATATTCAAGAGCAAGTTTCAGAGTCTTTTCTGACATCCATTTTGGTCTTTTCATTCTTTCCTGTCATTTTAATGACCTCTTGCTTTCTTCATGTATGATGTCCTTGATGTCATTTCACAATTCCTCTGGTCTTTGGTCATTAATGTTCAATGGATCAAATCTATTCTTGAGATAGTCTCTAAATTCAGGTGTGATATGCTCAAGGTCGTATTTGGCTCTCATGGACTTGTTCTACTTTTCTTCAGTTTCCACTTGAACTTGCGTATAAGCAATTTGATGTTGCGTTCCACAGTCGACCTCGGCCTTATTCTGACTAATGATATTGAGCTTTTCTATCGTCTCTTTCCACAGATGTAGTCAGTGTGATTCCTGTGTATTCCATCTGGTGAGGTGCACGTGTATAGTTGCCGTTTGTGTTGGTGAAAAAAGGTATTTGCAAGGAAGAAGTCATTGGTCTTGCAAAAATTTTATCATGTGATCTCTGGCATCGTTTCTGTCACAGAGGCCATATTTTCCAACTGCCAGTCCTTCTTCTTTGTCTCCAACTTTTGCATTCCAATCACCAGTAATTATCACTGCATCCTGATTGCATGTTTGATCAATTTCAGAAGCTTCCTAGACACATCCAAACACCTTGAGGGATGGTGTTACTGGGTCTGAGAGCTGGAGAATGTGATCTCAGGGAACATCTAGGTCAATTGGCATAACATGGTTCATAAAGACAATGTTGTACATTCTACTTTGGTAAGTAGAGTCTGGGATCTTAAAAGCTTGGAAGCATCCATCTAAAGTACATTTATTGGTCCCATTACGTTTGGAGCAAAGGAGAATGAAGAAAACCATAGATGTAAGAAAAATATCAGTCCAAACGAGTAATGGGCCATATGAACCACATCCTCCATCAGCCTTAGTCCAGAAGAACTTGATGATGCCCGGCTACCACCACCAATCGCTGTGATAGGGATCACAATAGAGTGTTCCGGATAGAGCAGGAGAAAAATGTAGAACAAAATTCAAATTGAGAAAAAAAGACCAATGTTACTGGTCTGACAGAGACTTGATGGACCCCCGAAACTATTGACATAACTGAACTTGGAACTGAAATCATTCCCAAAGTCCACCTTTCAGCCAAATAATAGACAGAGCTATGAAGCAAACAATAACACACAGGAGGAACAAGCTTGTTAGTTCAGTCAAGTACAGGAAACTTAATGGGCAACATCTGCCCAAAAGCAAAGATGGATGAGAAGGCAGGAAGGGATAGGAAACCTGGACGAATGGACACGGGGAACCTGGGGTGTAAAGGGAAAAGGGGAGAGTGCTGACACATTATGGGGATTGCAACCAATGTCACAAAACATTTTGTGTATAAGTTTTTGAATGAGAAGCTAATTTTTGCTATATAAACTTTCACGTAAAACACACCCACACACAAAGTTAAATCAAATGATGTAGCAAAGACATGATTTTGAGGACTAAGGTGTGCCTGAACCAAGCCGTAGTGTTGTTAGTCATCTCATGTACACGTGAAGCTGGACAATGAATAAGGAAGACCAAAAGAATTGACACCTATGAATTATGGTGTTGGTGAAGAATATTGAATATACCGTAGACTGTCAAAAGAACGAACAAATCTGTCTTGGAAGAAGTACAGGCAGAATGTTCCTTAGAAGCAAGGATGGCTAGAATACGTTTCACATACTTTGGACATGTTATTAGGAAGGATCAGTCCCTGGAGAAGGACATCATGCTTGGTAAAGTACAGCCTCGGCGAAAAAGAGGAAGACCCTGAATGAGATGGATTGACAGTGGCTGCAATAATGTGCTCAAGCATAACAATTGTGAGGCGGGACCAGTATCGGGCAGTGTTTCGTTGTGTTGTACATAGAGTCACTGTGGGTCAGAACCAACTTGACGGCATCTAATAACAATAACAACATTAATAGAGGTTCGTCTTCTTGGTTACCTCTCTCTTCAGCTCATTAGTTCTCAGAACTGTGCCTTTCCTTCAGTGCTCAGAGGATTCCACTCCTGTTTTATTTCGTCCGGGATGCCTCCAGATATAACAGTATGTGTGTTTCAAGGCCATGCAGTTTACACCTCTGTTGATAGTAGTCTTTATGGTTCTATTAAAAAGTATATTTGTTTATTTACTATTTAAATATAACATTAAAAAATATTTTTACCCATAAACCAGTTGCTGTCTAGTTGATTCCAACTTATTGCCCCCATGTATGTCAGAGAACAACTGTGCTCTATAGGGTTTTCTTTTTTCTTATTGTACTTTAGATGAAGGTTTACAGAACAAATAGTTTCTTATTAAACAGTTAGTACACATATTGTTTTATGACAACGGTTAACAAGCCCACGAGATGTCAACACTGTCCTTTCTCAACCTTGAGTTCCCTATTACCAGCTTTCCTGTCCCCTCCTTCCTTTTAGTCCTTGTCCCTGGGCTGTTGTGCCCCGTTGGTCTGCTTTTGTTTTATGGGGGTGTCTAATCTTTGGCTGATGGGTGAATCTCGGGAGTTACTTCATTACTGAGCTAAAAGGGTGTCCAGGGGCCATACTCTCGGGGTTTCTCCAGCCTCTATCAGGCCAGTAAGTCTGATCTTTTTTTGTGAGTTAAATCCATACGGTATTCGATGACTGATATTTTGAATGTAGATCACCAAGGTTTTTACCCATAAGCAGAGCTTTTTTATTTTTCTATGTTCCTGTCCAGTTTTATTAATATGTGTTTTATGTACTTGTTTTTGTATGCATGTTTCCAGTATAAATATAATGTAACAACATAAAAATACCTGGACAATAAGAAGAGGAAAACAAATCACTTCAGAATGCCATCATCTAGTTCAATCACTATAAATATTATGGCTTATTTCCTTCACAGTGTTGAGGCTTTTCTTTAACTTCATGTTTTTAAATAACTTCACATTTATAGACTAGTTGCAAAAATAGTACAAAGAATTCCTGTATATACTTCATACTCTTCACCTAGGTTTTTCAAATGTTAGTATTTCCCTCATTTACTTAATTATTCTCTGTGTGCCTGTGTGTGTAATTTCTTTTTCTGAAACTTTTAAGAGTAATTTACAGACATGATGTCCTTTTAACTCTAGATATTTCAGTGCATTTTTCCTAGAATCAATGACATTTTCTCTCATAAACATAGTATAATGATCAAAATCAGGAAATAAACATTGATACAATACTAGTATCTAATTTACAGAGTTTATTCAAAGCTTGCCAACTTAGAGGGTTATTTTTGGGAAATTGAGCTCGTGTTTTAAATCCATCTCCGCTGAGATTTTTCGTGATTTTATTTACCTCCTTTTTTTGGACATTTAGATTGTTTTCATTTTTGGTTTTGCTATTATAAGTGATGCTATGAGTATTTTTATATAAATTGTTATTCTTATTTAAAATTATTTCCTTAGGATATAAATTCTCACTTAGGGTTATTAGGTCAAAGGATATGGACATTTTGGAGACTTTTTCCAAGCTAAACTCCAATCTCTAGGGATGGAGTTTGTAGCATGGTAGAAAGCAGGAGGATTGGAATGAGATGAAACTCATTTAGAGCATTGGCTGTACCACTTACCAACTGTGTGACCTATGGCAAGTGTCTTCCCCTTTTGGACCCCTAGTTTCTTTATCTGTAAGATGGATATAAAATTTGTACTTCACAGAGTTATTTGAAGTTTAAATGAGAAAATCTATACAATGTGTTTAGCACATTGTTATAATAGGAAGTATTATTATTATTTTTCTCTTAATGGAGGGGGCCCTGGTGGCGTAGTGGTTGAGAGCTTGGCTGCTAACCAAAAGATTGGCAGTTTGAATCCACCAGCTGCTGCTTGGAAACCCTATGAGGCAGTTCTGCGCTGTCCTATAGGGTCATTATGAGTTGGAATCGACTTGATGGCAACGGTTTTCCCCTTAATGGATTATCAGTTCTAGTAGGGCAGCAACAGTGTTTGTCTTGATCCTTATCATATCTCTGGCTTCTAAAACAGTACTTGATGCAAGGTAAATACTGAATAAATATTCATTGAACAAATGAATGCTATACCAGTTGCCATCATTTCAGCTCTGACTTATGGTGACCCTGTGCATGCCAAAGAAGAAGTATGCTCTGTAGGGTTTTCAGTGTCTGATTTCTGGAGGTAGATCGCTAGGCCTTTCTTCAGAGATGCTTCTGGGTGGACTTGAACCTCCAACCTTTCTGATAGCAGCTGAGCATATTAACTGTTTGCACCATCCAGGGACTCCTATGAGTGTCATAGGATATGGTAATTTATAGTATCAGCACTAGTTTTCGAGTATATGTGTTTTCTTTCAGCCTTATAAGCATAAAATTTCATCTTTAAAAACAAAAATCCTCTCTGCTATTTTAGTATTCTCTTCTCTAATTAACATTCTATGTGTTTGTTTATTATTTCTTACATGAATTGTGCACATACTTTTCTTGGTGCCTCTTTTAAATGTGCAGCTGAGACAACAGCCCTTGGTTGATCAGTGGAAGTGGTTAGATTTTCATAGAAGTTCTGTTTTTTCCATTCTTAGAATAATGTTTAAACAGTGCAGTATCAAATAATTTAGAATACAAATTTTACCTTTCCATAAATGGAGTAGGTTGGGCCACACCTTCAGGTAGTCTTTATACTCCTAAACCAGTACCAGGCCTTACTAAATTGATGGGCTAGCTATAATACTGGTGTTCATGCATTTATGTGCATTAGCCCAGGGATTTGTCAATTTGAAGACTGATTCATTAGGTCTGGTGACTACACTTTGAGTAAGCAGGAGGTAAACCAGTTGTCATCGAGTCAATTACAACTCATGGCGACCCATGTATATCAGAGTAGAACTGTGGTCCATAGGGTTTTAATGGATGATTTTTCAGTACTGAATTATCAGGTCTTTCTTCCAAGGTGCCTCTGGGTGGACGTGAACCTCTAAACTTTTGGTTAGCAGCAGAACGCTTTACTGATTGAGCCACCCAGGGACTCCCATAAACAGATTACACAGTAGGTAAAGAATAAACTTTACAACCTCTTACTAAGAGCAGACTAATAATGCAAGAAAATTTTCTCATTTTAGCAGAGAGAAAACCAAGTTCTCGTTCTGCAGCAATATAATATTTTATTCTAAACCTTTTTTTTTTAAAAATCTCATAAATAAACCTGTCTTAGTTGGGTTCTCTAGAGGAGCAAAACCAACGAGATACATTCATATATACACACATGCATACATACACAGAGAGAGATATTTACTTCAGGGAAAAGGCTCACGCAATTGTGGAGGCTGGAAAGTCCCAAATCTGTAGGTCAGGCAGCAGGCTGGAGACCTCTGCTGGCTCATGTAATGGCAGTAGCTGACAAATCCAAAATCTGCAAGTCAGGTGGCAGACTGGAGACTTCTGCAGGCTTATGTCCCAAGATCCAGAGGTCAGGCTATGAGAAGATTGCAGGGCCAATAGAGACAGTGAGCTTTGCCAGAACATGCATTTATATTCTCTATGCAGACCACACCCCCAAGGAAACTCCCGTTTCAGCTAATTTGTTGATCACCTCAGATCACATCATGGAAAGTGATTACATTATATTACATTATGAAACAGCAACCAAACCACTGTGCCAAACCACTGAGAATCATAGCATAGCCCAGTGGAAACATAAAATTAACTATCACGGTCTACCCCTTGTCAATTTGACACCTATACACATCTCCTTAAACCATACATGATTTCTAAATAAAAGACAATTATAAAGTCATATTTTTTCCTAACATGATACAAGTAATGTGTACAATTGAATATTCACTAACCCCTTTTACATCTTACATTTTATAATAATAAATGGGATAAGGAAGGAGCCTGGTGGTGCAAATGGTTAATCACTTGGCTGCTAACCGGAAGGTTAGTAGTTTGACCCCATCCAGGGGCTCCAAAGGAGAAAGACCTGACAATCTGCTTTTGTTAAGTTTATGGCCAAGAAAACCCTGTGGGACAGTTATCCTCTGTCACATGGGGTCACTATGAGTCAAATTCGACTTGATGGCACCTAACAGAACAACGACAACAAAAACAATGGGATAAAGGAGTGAAGAAAACAAAGATATTTGATACACACACACACACACACAATCATATAACAAAACAAGGAAGAAATACTGATAACAATTATAGTCCTCATTTCTGCAACTTATCATGTGGTCATAGCTGGTATTTATAACTGCCTTCTCCCACTACCTATTCCATATTCCATTTGCCCTCAGTAAGCACTTCAGCTCGTTATGGTATTTGCCTGATTGGGTGGCTGAAACCCAAACCTTTATTCCTGAAGGGTCTGGGCCGTAAGTAGTCTGAATTAAGTTGTAGTTTTCCGTTGACTTTAATCACAGGGCATATAAGTACTAAGAGATGCTGTAATTGTTAAAGTTGTGTGTCAACTTGACTGGACCATGATTCTCAGTGGTTTGGGAGTTATGATGTAGTTTGACAGTCATATGATGATGTGATCACTCCGATGATGAGATCTGATATAATGTGATCCTCCATGATGGGATCTGCTGTGAATAGCCAGTCAGTTGAAAGGGGGTTTCCTTGGGGGTGTGGCCTGCATCAAATATAAGTGGACATTCTGGCAAGTCTCGCAGGCTTTTGCTCGCTCTGGATCCTGCAGCTGGCTCCTGTTCATCTGATCTCTGGTTCTTGGAATTTGAGCTAGCAGCTTACCTGTAGTCTTGCCTGCTGATCTTGGGATTCATCAGTCTTCACAGCCTGTGAGCAAGAGCCCTGCTCTCTGACCTGCTGATCATGGGTTCGCCAGCCCCTGCAGCTATGTGAATCAGGAGAAGCCTCTATCCTGACCCACGGACTTGGGACATTCCAGCCTCTACAACTGCGTGAGTCATTTCCTTGATATAAATCTCTCTCTTTGTATATTTATACACTTTACTGGTTTTGCTTCTCTAGAGAACCCAAAGACTTCAGTATGGATTACACCTCAACCTAAAGAAAATAAAAATCCTCACAACTGGACAAATAAGCACCATCATGATAAACAGAAAACATATTGTCAAGGATTTCAGTTTACTTGGATCCATACATGAAAAATTTCTTTTATAAGGATCAGCACAGAGCTGGTTTATATGAGGCAGAGGTTAAAGATGTCCCAAATGTCCAACTTTTCCAAGATGATGTACGTCTCCATCATCTCTAACATCAACTTCTCCCTCACCGCTCAGTACTCTCCCTCCCGTCTTTGGGTTCCTAATTTGCTGCAACGTCTCACTGAACTCATGAACCATATAAAGGAAATGGCTCACATGGTTGTGGAGGCAGGCAAATCCCAAGTTCGTGGGTCAGGCATAGGCTTCTCCTGACCCACGTGGTTGCAGGTGCTGACGAACCCAAACAGGCAGTTCAGACCACAGGCTGCTGGCTCACAAGGCTGTGGAAGCTGGTGAATCAGGTCACATGATTGGCTGCCAACCCAAGGGGCTGTGGAGGCCGGCGAATCCCAGAAGCGGCAGGTCAGATAGCAAGCCTCTGGGGATGTCAATTAATTATGAACCTGGACCCCGGAACCGGATACAGAGAGAGAGAGAGCCTCGCTAGGACACACACGTGTATCTGAGGTGCAGGGCACACACACCCCAAGGAAAGGTATAATGTTAGTAAGGGTGGGGCTTGAGTCATGCCTTTCTGCAAGGCTTTGACCCAAGACACACCTTACACTAGTCCTGCCTCATAAACGTGTACACGTCAGGAACCACAACACATAAAAAAAATTGAGGACAACCACACAATAATGGGTATCATGGCCTAGCCAAGTTGATACGTAACCACAGCCATCACAGGTATACCTTATTTGCACAGTCCCACTCAATCATTTTGTGTGAGTCACAAAGACCATGGCTACAAGGGCCGTATTAAGTAATCCACTGCAACACAATCTACAATCAATACCCATGGAAGCAGTAGTCAAGAAATCAAATGATGTATTTCATTAGACGAATCTGCTGCAAAAGACCTCTTTAAAGTATTAAAAAGCAAAGATGTCACTTTGAGGACTAAGGTGTGCTTGACCTAAGCCATGGGATTTTCAGTCACCTCATATACATATGAAAGCTGGACAGTGAGTAAGGAAGATCAAAGAAGAATTGATGCCTTTGAATTACGGTGATGACAAAGAATATTGAACATACCATGGACTGCCAGAAGAGTGAACGAATCTGTCTTGCAAGAAGTGCAGCCAGAATGCTCCTTATAAGTGAGAATGGTGAGATTTCGTTTCACATACTTTTGACATGTTATCAGGAGTACCAGACCCTAGAGATGGAAATCATGCTTGGTAAAGTAGAGGGTCAGTGAAAAAGAGGAAGACCCTGGATGAGATGGATTGACACAGTGGCTGCAACAATGGGCTCAAACATATCACTGATTGTGAGGATGGTGCCAGATGGGCAGTGTTGTCATTCTCTTGTGCATAGTGTTCTCTTGTGCACAGGGTTGCTATGAGTCAGAACCAACTGGATGGCACCCAAATACAACTACAACTATATACACATATATATGTATATACATATATACAATTATATATGTATACATATATGTATGTATGTGTATATATATACATATATATGTATGTATGTGTGTGTGTATATATATATATATATATAGAGAGAGATTGATTTACTTCATGGAAGTGGCTCCAATATTGGTAATTTGTAATTATTTTTGTAGAAATGTTTATTCATATCCTTTTCCCTTTTTTTATTTGTGCTGTTCGTTTTTTTTTGTGATCAAATTTAGTTTTTGTTTAAATTTCATTTACTTTGTTTTACTGTAATTTACACGAGAGACTGCCAAGTAAACTATGTATTTTACATTCACCACACATTACCTCAAATCCCCACAGCTGTTAGAAAAACAGTAAAATCTACGCCCTGGGCTCTCATTTCCACGTGCGCCCGAGCTCCCGATGATGCTGTAGATGCCAGTGAGATTTAAGTTCATTAAAAGGGGAGGATTAGACTCTCTATTTCACAAAATTAGCAATAATCCTCCCCACACCAAACACTTTGCAGACAATGATTATGCTTTGACAAGACCTATCTTACAACAGTGCCCAGAGAGTAAACACCAGTCTTTACCCTGAGTACACAGAGGACACATGAAACGTGGGGTTTGCTGCCAAGGATAACAGGCATTGCAGTGCAGCAGTGATCCTAAACATCCCTGTCCAAGTCACTGCCATCACTTCAGTGGGGACATGGGACACGTGGGAAAATGAGGAGCAGGGAGGCGTGGGCTGTCAGTGAATCAGCTTACTAATGCAATTTGACTAAGGGGCTGACGTGTCTTAGGAGGTACAAGAGGTTAAAGAAGACAGTTGGTGACCTGAAGGCTTCAACAGTATCATCCTACTCACGCTTCCAGGACTGACAGGAGGAAAACTGGATCTGGACAGAGAAAGCTGATAAAAATCTTCCCTAGCTATTGTTCCTTTCTTAAAAATAAAAGGAGAAGGCGGCGGTGGCTTCTAACCAGTATTTTCATAATGTTTGTCCAAGATACGTTCCAATGGACATCCTACTCGAGAGTACATCCGTCA
The DNA here is from genome assembly GCF_000243295.1 of Trichechus manatus latirostris. Taxonomy (NCBI): domain Eukaryota; kingdom Metazoa; phylum Chordata; class Mammalia; order Sirenia; family Trichechidae; genus Trichechus; species Trichechus manatus. The sequence continues at coordinate 3,607,722 of NW_004444006.1, read as the reverse complement.
GGGCGGAGGCGCACCGGCCCCTCGGCAAGGCCTCTGACCCGTGCAGGCAAGCCTCATGCTGCATCTTAAATTCTTCCTATCTCAAAGTCAGCATTTCCACTGAAGGTATATTTTCAACATGAAAAGAGTGAAATGTCATCACTGTATCCTATCGTGTAAGCTGTGAGGAATCGAGACCATTTGCATAGTTTCCAAACTATATTTCAGAAGACAGTCATTTCAGAAACAAGACTCCAGAGAGGTGCTATATGTCCAATTTTTCTACACAGCCTACAATGCTATTAAGATTAATTTCTTAATTTCCTTGTCTAACAGGTGCCTGAAAATTGTATAGTGTTTATTGTAAATCACAAACCATCATCTCCATTTTTGCTTGGTTTGATGTAGAAAAATACTTGAAATTTAAAATACAAAAAGCCAATAAAAACTGGAGTTTTTTTTTTTTTTTTTAAAGGATTTTTCCTTCAGGGCAAAGAAGTAAAAATTAGCATGTAAATTTACTTCTTCCTATTAGATATTGTCAAATTTGGCTGCAAGATAATGACCATCCAGAAATAAATAGTTATAAATACATTTAGAGTTTATGTTCCAGATTCACTGGGTTACCAAAAAATTTAGAATATATTTTTCTGTGGGAGTCCGTTTGCTGACGGGCCTAAAATAGCAGTTTATAAGAGACTGATTCAAAAGAAGAGAGAAGTAATAAAAGGCTATATATATATATATATATATATATATACACATATGTAGGTCCACAACTTGACATTTATGAAACATACCAGCTAGTATTACACTGCAGTCAATTTGTCCGTTAATGGTATTACTCTGATAATTATTAAAATCTGTTCCAGATATATATATTGAAAATATTTTCTTTTGCATTCTTGCTGAAGATAGGTATAGTACTTTGGGGAAATTGTACTAATCCCTTCAGAATGTTTGTACATATATATACACGAGTGTGTGTATCTTAATCTGTAGCTCTACATGCATTTTATATACAGCTACAGATATACACACACATACATATATACACATGTGGTTGAGAAACTGTTCATGTGTACATAATCACAAGTACGCGTCTGGGAAATGACAACGCTGCAAGATACTGGTCAGATTCTTCCCTCATCACTGGCTGCACTTTTTCCCCCCACTTGACCTTGGTTACGTAAAACAGTTTGATATTGTCTTTGACCCTACAGGGGACTCATCTAGACATCAGCAGCCAACGTGCCTCGAACCAAACCCTTCGTACGCATTGTTTCTAATTCTTTCTGAATTTCATCTTCCATTCTCCTATTGTCTTCCATTGTCAGATCAATCCACTTGTCAATCCAACAAAAAAGCTGGCGATGAAGGTTTGTAAGTGTCCTTTTTTCTTGCTTCTGAATGAAGTTTTCTACTTTGCTCTGCAGTCCCCACCACTTGCATTTGATAGTCACCAGCTTATAAGCACACATCTGAGGACCGTCTGGGTTGTTTGCCAGCTCCTTCTTCTAGTTGGGTCCCAAAGGGCCTCTCTTGGTCTTGACCGACTGGAATAATGCTGTGTCTTCATCAGCTTTGTAGTCTGCTGGTTCAACTTGACTTCGATCTGCAATATCTATGTGAACAATGTCAACAGTTTTCCATGTGTTAGGATCTAAACCATGTACATTTGCTAATGTTCCCAAGTCTGGTTTGTGCTACATTCCAATTTTAATGAAGAAATCATCTTTCATATATTCATTCGTTACAATTGTTCTACAGTAGGGATATGCCTTCCAGGCTTTTTCGTGAAACGCCAAGGAGCCCTCAGGAGCAATCATCCTCACAAATGCTGGAACTTTACTCTTTAGGTGATAAATTTTGTGTATACTGCCCTTTTTCTCCATCTTTCTCATAAGGTTCACTCTTTAAGACTTCAATTCCTTCTCCAACACCAGTTTCATTCTCATTAGCTTCTGCAACAGAATAAAGCTGCTCAACCTGATAAGCCTGAACAGAACATGGCAAAACCACATGGAATTCCTTAATCAGCACCATCTTGCCCTCACAGCTGCCGCCACAGCTACCGCCTGTTTGTGCTGTTCGTGTCTGTTTTTGAGTTGTAGGAATTCTTTATATATTATGGATATTAATCATTATCAGATATATGGTTACCAAATATTTTCTCCCATTAAGTAAGTTGTCTTTTCATTTCATTAATAAGTTCTTTGATGCACAAAAATTTTTCATTTTGATAAAGTCCAATTTTTCTTTCTCTTTTTTGTTGTTTTTGCTGTTTGTGTCTTCCCTAAAAATCTACTGTGAAAACAAGGTCTTAATGTTTTATGAATGTCTTTTCTTCTAAGCATTTTTGCTTTTATATTTAGGTCATCAATCATTTTTAGTTAATTTTCATATATGATGTGAAGTATGGGTCCAGCTTTCTTTTGTATGTGGAAACCCATTTTTCTTTGCATCATTTATTGAAGAGACTGTTGTTTTTTCACTGAGTGTACTTGGCATCCTTGTCAAAAATCAGTTATCCATAGATGTATGGGCATATTTCTGAACCATCAGTTCTATTCTATTGATCTATATGTCTTCTATTCCATTGATCTATATGTCTGTCTTTATATCAGCACCACACTGTTTTTATTCGTGTATCTTTATAGTATATTTTGAAATTAGGAAGTACGAGTCCTACTTTGTTCTTTGTTTTTTAATATTGTTTTGACTATTTGGAGCCCCTTGCAACTTCTTATGAAATTGAGAAATTTCGTGATTGACTTTTCCATTTCTGCCAAAAAGGCTTTTGGAGCGTTGATGGGATCATGTTGAATCTGTAGATAGGTTTGGATAATATTGACATCTTCCAATCCATGGACATGGGATGTATTTCCATTTATTTAAGTTGTCTTTAATTTCCTTCAGCAGTGGTTTATAATTTTCAGCATATAAATGTTTCTCCTACCTATTAAAATTTATTCCTAGGTATTTTATTCTTTTAGATGCTACTGTAAATGGAATTTAAAAAATTTCCATTTCAGATTGTTTCTTGATGGTGTATAGAAACACAGCTGACTTTTGTGTGTTGTACTTGTACCCTGAGACTTTGCTGAATTCATTTATTAGCTCTAGTAGCTTTCTTTTGTATTCTTTAGGATTTTCTATATATAGGATCTTGTTATCTGCAAATAGAAATAGTTTTATTTGTTCATTTTGGTTTTGCATGCCCTTCATTTCTTTTTGTTGTTTAGTTGCTCCGCCTAGTGTCCAGTGAAATGTTGAATGCCAGTGGTATTCAGGATGAAAGTGGGCATCCTTATTTCATTCCTGACCTTAGGAGTCTCAGTCTTTCACCATTGAATACATTTGCTGTGTGTTTTTCCGAAATGCCCTTAATCATGTTGATGAATTCATTTTCTTTTCTTAGTTTGCTCAGTGTCTTTGTAATGAATAGGTGTTGAATTTTGTCAAATGCTTTTCTGCATCAATTGAGTTGATGATGTGTTTTTTACTTTGTTCTAGTAATATGGTGTATTACATTGATTGATTTTCTTATGTTGAATCACCCTTGCATTCCTGGGATATATTTCATTTGGACTTAGTGTATAATACTTTTTATATGCTTTTGGATTCCGTTTACTAGTATTTCACTGAGGATTTTACATCTGTATTTATAAAGGTTATTGATCTGTAGTTTTCTTTTTTCTTGTGTCTTTACCTAGTTTTGGTATCAGAGTAACACGGTCCTCATAGAATGATTTAGGAAGTACTCCCTCCTGTTCTGTTTTTTGGAAGAATTTAAAAATGATTCATTTCAATTCTTCTTTAAATGTTTGGTAAAATGACCCAGTGCAGCCATCTGATCCAGGATTTTCTTGGCTGGGTGTTTTTTTTTTTTTTTTTTTGATTACTGCCAGTAATGTCAGGGTGAGATGGTATCTCATTATAGTTTTGATTTGCATTTCTCTAATGGCTAATGGTTGTGAGCATTTCCTCATGTGTCTGTTAGCCACCTGAATGTCTTCTTTGGTGCAGGGTTTGTTCATAGCCTTTGCCCAAGTTTTTAATTGAATTATTTGTTTTTTTTTGTTGTTGTTGCGATGTTGAAGTTTTCTATAAATTTTAGAGATTAGACCTTTTTCGGATATGTTAAAGCCAAAATTTTTTCCCCAGTCTGTAGGTTCTCTTTTTACTCTTTTGTAGAAGTCTTTTGTCGAATGTAAGTGTTTAATTTTTAGGAGGTCCCATTTATCTAGTTCATCTTCTTCTGTGTGTGCGTTTTTAGTTATGTTTGGTATTCTATTTATGCCACATATTAAGGACCATAGCATTATCCCTACTTTTTCCTCCATGATCTTTATAGTTTTAGGTTTTATATTTAGGTCTTTGATCCATTTTGAATTAGTTTTTGTGCATAGTATGAGGTATGGGTCCTGTTTCATTTTTCTACAGATAGATATCCAATTTTGCCAGCACCGTTTGTTGAAGAGACTGTCTCTTCCCCATTCAATAGACTTTGGTCCTTTGTTGAAGATCAACTGTCCATAGGTGGATAGATTTACATCTGGGTTCTCAATT
>NW_004444006.1:3568223-3603071 GCF_000243295.1 Trichechus manatus latirostris | reverse complement strand
CTTGTTTTGGGTTTGTTCAAATTTTCTTTCTTCTTGAGTCAATTTATGTAGTTAATGTGTTTCTAGGAACGTGTCCATTTCATCTAGGTTGTGTAATTTGTTGGCACATAATTGCTCATAGTATTATTTTATAATCGTTTTTATTTCTGTAGATTTGGTAGTAAGGTCCCTACTTTCATTTCTGATTTTAGTTATTTGCATCTTCTCTCTTTTTTTCATTATCAGTCCAGCGAAAGTTTTGTTGGTTTTTCAAAGAAACAACTTCTGATTTCATTGATTCTCTCCATTGTTTTTCTATTCTTCATTTCAGTTATGTCCACTCTAATCTTTATTATATCCTTTCTTCTGGTACTTTTTGCTTAATTTGCTCTTCTTTTTCTAGTTCCTCAAATTTAAAGTTGTGATTGATGGGAGATCTTTCTTCCTTTTTAAAGTAGGCATGTTCAGCTATAAATTTTCCTCTGCACATTGCTTTTTGCTGCATCTGATAGATTTCGCCATGTTGTGTTTTCATTTTCATTTATCTCTAAAGATTTTCTAATGTCCCTTGTGATTTCTTCTTTGTTGTTTAATTTTTTCTTTATTGTTTAATTCCCACATATATTTGAAATTCTCAGTGCTGTTTGTGTTATTGATACATAGTTTCATTCCATTGAAGTCAGAGAAGATTCTTTGTATCATTTCTTTTTAAATTTATGGAAACTTGTTTTGTGGCCCTACATGTGATATATCCTAGAGAATGATTTATGCACAATAGAGAGGAATGTGTCTTCTGCTGTTGTTTTTGGTGTTTTCTGTAGGTCTGGGTGTTTTATAGTATTGTTCAAATCTTCTGTTCACTATTGATCTCTGTAGATGTTCTATCCATTATTGAAAGTTGTATATTGAAGTCTGTAAGTATTATTGTAGAACGTTCCCTTTCTCCTTTCAATTCTGTCAATGTTTGCTTCATGTATATTGGGACTTTTATATTAGGTGTGTATATATTTGTAATTTTTATAACTTCTTGAAGAATTGAACCTTTTATCATTATATAATTTTCTTCTTTTTCTCAAAATGGGTTTTGACTTAAAGACTCTAGCCCTCTTTTGGTTACTATTTGCATGGAATATTTTTTCCATCTTTTCACCTTCAACCTACCAGTGTCCACTGATCTACAGTAGGTTTCTTGTATATAGCGTATAGTTGGATCATATTTTCTATTCCTTTCTTTCTATTTTTTCTTTTTAATTTCTATATCCTCATGTCCATAAACCAAAAAATAAAATCCGTTGCCCTCGAGTTGATTCCGACTCATAGTGACCCTATAGGACAGAGTAGAACTGCCCCATAGGGTTTCCAAGGAGCGACTGATGAATTCGAACTGCCAATCTTTTGGTTGGCAGCCGACCTCTTAACATTGCACCACCAGGGCTCCAGTAGTTGCCATAGTTGTTCTTTATTCCTGCCTTCCTCTCAGGGCGCTCTCTTGCCTTGGTCATTTTGTGCTGACTTCTATATTGTGTATTGCCTTTTCCTTCACCAATATTAACACGTGTCTACTATCTCTTTGGTAATTTTCCCTCCCTCCCCCTCCCATTCCTGGTAACCATCAAGAGGTTTTTTTTTTTCCTGTGTGCATAAGAGTTTCAATCTGTGTGTATAAGAATTCCTATCTCCCTGCACCCTGTCCTACATTTATCATTTTCTTTCTTTTTTTAAGTTAGTGCCAGTAATTTTGAGTTGAGATGATACCTCATTGTAGTTTTGATTTCCATCTCTCTAATTGCTAATAGGGTCACTATGAGTCGGAACCGACCCGAAAGCACCTAGCAACAACAGCAGTTGCTAATTATCACGAGGATTTCTTCATATGTTTGTTAGCCTGAATGTCTTCTTTTGTGAAGTGTCTGTTCATATCCTTTACACATTTTCTACTGGATTATTTGTCTTTTTATGTTGAGGTGTTGAATCTTTCTATAAATTTTAGAGATTAGACCCTTGTTGGAAATGTCATAGCCAAAAATTTTTTTCCTGTCTGTTGTTTTTCTTTTTACTTTGTTGGAGAAGTCTTTTGTTGAGCATAAGAGTTTAATTTTTAGTAAGTCTCATTTATCTACTTCATCTTCTACTGTGTGTGCATTTTTAGTTATGTTTGTCCTATTTATGTCATATATTAGGGCCCCTAGTGTAGTCTCTAATTTTTACTCCATAGTCTTTATAGTTTTAGATTTTATATTTAGGACTTTGATCCATTTTGAATGAGTTTTTGTGTATGGTATGAGGTATGATCCTGTTTCATTTTTCTACAGATAGATATCCACTTTTCCTAGCATCATTTGTTGAAGAGGCTGTCTCTTCTCTATTCAGTAAACTTCAGTCCTTTGTCAAAGATCAGCTGTCCATAGGTGGATGGATTTACATCTGGGTTCTCAATTCTGTTCCACTGGTCTATGTGTCTGTTGTATCAGTACCAGGCTGTTTTGACTACTGTGGCTGTATAGTAGGTTCGGAGATCAGTGTTGAATAGGAGTGATGATAAAGGGCATCCTTGTCTGGTTCCCATTTTCAGGGGGAATGCTTTTAGGTTCTCCTGTTGAGGATAATGTTAACTGTTGGTTTTGTATAAATTCCCTTTATTATGTTGAGGAATTTCCCTTCTATTCCCATTTTTCTGAGAGTTTGTATCACGAATGGGTGTTGGACTTTATCAAATGCCTTTCCTGCATCGATTGATACGATTATGTGATTCTTTTCCTTTGTTTTATCTATGTGGTGGATTATGTTGATTGATTTTCTAATGTTGAACCAATCTTGCATGCCTGTAATGAATCCCACTTGATCATGATGTATTTTTTTTAATATGTTGTTGAATTCTTTTGGCTAGGATACCCAAAATGTTAGCAGTGCAAATCCATCAGTCACTCCTTGGAAACCATATGGGGCAATTCTACTCCATCCTATATGCTCGCTCTGAGTCAGAATTGACTTGACAACAATGGGCAACAATGAGCAACAGTATATTGTTGAGAACTTTTGCTTCTATATTCATGAGAGATATTGGTCTGTAGTTTTCTTTTTTAGTGACGTCTTTGCCTGGCTTTGGTATTAGGATTATGCTGGCCTCATAGAATGAATTCAGGAGTATTCCTTCCTTTTTATGTTCTGGAATAGTTTGAGTAGAATTGGTGTCGACTCGTCTCAAACTGTTTGGTACAATTCTCCAGTGAAACTGTCTAGAGTGGGGTTTTTTTGTTGGGAGTTTTTTTTTTTTTAATGACTCCTTCAATTTTTTCTTTCGTTATGGGTCTGTTCAAATTTTCTGCTTCAGGTTTTGTTAGTTTAGGTAGGTAGTGTGTTTAGAAATTTGTCCTTTTCCTCTAGTTTTTCAAATTTGTTGGAGTACAGTTTTTCATGGTATTCTGTTATGATCCTTTTTATTTCAGTTGGTATTGTTGTAATGTAACCCATCTCATTTTTTTATTTGGGTTATTTGCATCTTCTCCACTTTGTCTTTTGTCAGTTTGGCTAGTGGTTTGTTGATTTTATTAATCCTTTAAAAAAAACCAGTTTTTAGTCTTGTTGATTCTTTCTGTTGTTTTTCTGTTCTCTGTTTCATTTATTTCTGATATGATTTTTATCATTTTATTTCTTCTGGCAACTATGTTCTCTTTCTAATTGTTTGAGCTGTAGGGCTAATATTTTGATTTTTGTCCTTTTTTATTTGTTGTACTTTAGATGAAGGTTTACAGAGCAAATTAGTTTCTCATAAAACAATTAATACACATATTGTTCTGTGACATTGGTTGCCAACCCCACGACATGTCACCACTCTCCCCCTCTCAACATTGAGTTCCCCATTATCAGCTTTCATGTCTCCTCCTGCCTTTTTGCCCCTACCCTAAGCTGGTGTGCTCATATAGTCTCATTTGGTTTTATGGGCCTGTCTGCTCTTTGGCTGAAGGTTGAACCTCAGGAGTGACTTCAGTACTGAGTTAAAAGGGTGTCCAGGGGCCATGCTCTTGAGGTTTCTCTAGTCTCTGTCAGACCAGACCAGTAAGTCTCGTCTTTTTTTCTGAGTTAGAATTTGTTGTACATTTTTCTCCAGCTCTGTCCGTGACCCTCTATTGTGATCTTTGTCAGAGCAGTTGGTGGTGCTTGCCAGGCATTATCTAGTTGTGCTGGTCTCAGTCTGGTGGAGGCTGTGTTAGTTGTGGTCCATTAGTCCTTTGGACCAATCTTTCCCTTGTGTCTTTGGTTTTCTTCATTCTCCCTTCTCCAGTGGAGTACCTTAGATGGCAGCTCACAAGTTTAAAAACCCCAGATGCTACTCACCAAACTAGGATGTAGAATATTTTCTTTATAAACTATGTTGACCTAGATGTCTTCCGAAACCATGGTCCTCAGCCCTATAATTCAGTCCCTCAGGGAGTTTGGATGTGTCCATGGTGCTGAAATTTTCATTGTTCCTCTTACTCTTCTGGGCTGAGTTCCTTTTGTTTGTATATATATTTTTTCATTTCTTTCATTTTTGTAGCTTTTGTGTTTACTGAGACTCTATGTTTTCTTTATTTTGATGAGTAGGTTTGACACCTTTCTTTTTGGTTACTTTGAAATTTACTCCTATTTTTGTAAGTTTAGATTAGTCTTTTATTATTTGATAACGCATTGAATTCCTTTCCATTGGAAAGTTCTATACCTACCCCGTTTATTCCCTCTTTTATTGTTCTGACATTGTTTTCATTTACAGATTGACCTCTCTGCTTCCCTGTTGTAATTTTTGTAGTTTTGTTTTATCATGACAGTTCATTATCTAGGTCGGTATCTAGCTGATGCTGTTTTATGTGCTAGATTCAAGTTGTTGTCCAATGTTTTTGGTTCTCTAACCAAAGGACTCCCTTTAATAATTCTTTTAAGTTTGGTTTGGTTTTTATGTATTCCCTTAATTTCTGTTTATCTGGAAAGGTCCTATTTTCACCATCATATTTGAGCGAGAGTTTTGCAGGATATGTTCTTGGTTGGCAGGTTTTTTTCTTTGAAGATTTTACATATATCATTCCATTCCCTTCTTTCCTGCATAGTTTCTGCCAGGTAATCAGGGCTTAGTCTTGTTGTTTTCCCTTTGTATGTGACTTTTCATTTTTCTTGAGCTTCTCTCCGTATTCTTTCCTTGTCTTTGGTTTTAGCGAGTGTGATTATGATATGTCTTGATGTTTTTCTTTTGGGATCTATCCTATATGGGGTTTGTTGAGCTTCTTGGATGGTCAGTTTTTTGTCTTTCATATTAGGGAAGTTTTCTGTCAGCAAATCTTCAGTGACCCTCTGTGTTTTCTGTTTTCTCCCGTTCTTGAACACCTATCACATGGAGATTTTTGCTTTTGATTGTATCCCACATCGTTCTTATAGTTTCTTCATTTTTCTTTGTTCTTTTCTCTGATTTTTCCTCAAACAAAGTGGTATACAAGGATTTGTCTTCAATTTTGCTGATCCTGTCTTCCATTATTTCAAATTGGCTCCTAAAATTTTCTGTTGCTCTGTCCATTTCCGATATCTTTTTTTTTATCTTTTGGATTTCTGATTGCTGTTTTTGTATGATTTATAGTTGTTTATTTATTTTGACATTTTGTTCCTGTGTTATTATCCTTAATTCTTCCACTGATTTTCACTATTTTTTCCTTATTTTTGTCTACATTTTCTTTCACCTATTGGACAAACCTGAATATTAGAGTTTTGAATTTCCTATCATGTAGTTCCAGTGCCTTTTCTTCTAGCAGAAGGTCATCTGGTGTTTTATTTTGGTTGCTTTGTGGAAGCATCTTCTCCTTTTTTTGGTATGTTTTGATATTGTCTGCTATCTTCAGGACATTTGGGAATTATTTTCTTCATTTATTGATTGTAGATTGATTGCTTCATCCTGCTTTTTTTTGTTTTATTTGGTTATGTTTGGGCAGTCGGACTAAGTGTCTTTTGTTGTTTCCTACCCCGTGGGCACGATATTTCTCACCACCTGTTCCAGGTGGGCAGGGCTGGTCACACTCAGCTATGGTGAAGCAGGGTAGGTCTATCTAGGGTGGAGAGGTGGGGATGAGTAATTTGTGGCATGAACTGGGGTCAATGGGCCATGTCTGGGGGAAGCGCAGGGTGGGTCTGGGGAGCACAGTGGTACCACTCGGGGGCATGGTACTTGATGCTTGGTGCAGATAGGCAGGAGGGAAAGGAGAGGTTGTGATGTGCAGAGCTAAGTGGTTGGGTGAAAGTAGAGAAAGAAGAGAGAAAAGCAAAAGCAAAAAAAGCAAAAATGAAATGAAAAATAAAAAATAAAATGGCAGTGTGGTAGTATTCGGCAGGTGGAGACTAGGCAAGTCTGGCAAGGCTGTGTGCCATTGGCTCTCTAGCCTAGCAGTGTGGCTCAGCCTGTCGAGAAGGGGCGTTATTGGTGCACGGGGCTAGGTGGGCAGGGAAAGGAAAAGAAAGAGGGCAAAGAGAGAGAAGAAACCAACAACCAAACTAATATAAAAAAATAATAAAAACAAAAAAAAATATGGTGATGAGGGAGCCGGCCGTTGGGGGAAGGGCAGAATTGGGGTGGCAATGAGCTGATGTCTCTTTTGCCAGGTGGCATGGCACAGCCCGTCAAGGAGGGACAGAGACAGCATAGGATCTAGATGGGAGGGAGAAGGAAAAGGAGATAGAGAAGGATAAAGAAAAATTAAAAAATATGGCGCTGTGGGAGCCAGCCTGTGAGTGTGATGCAGACCCGGGGAGGCTGTGTGCCAGAGGCCCTCCAGCTGAGTGGTATAGCACAGCCTGCCAAGAAGTTGGGGGTGGCACATGGAGTTGGATGAATGGGAAAAAGGTAAGGAATAAAGAGAGAGAGAGAGAAGAAACAATAACAAAGAAAGAATCAAAAGAAAAGCAAACAAACATTAAATAAATAAAATAGCATTGAGGGAGCCAGTTGGTGACAGCAGTGCAGTCCTGCAGAGGCTGCACACAGTGACTCTCCAAATGAGCTATGCAGCATGGCCCCTCTACAAGAGCAAGGGCGGTGCCCAAGCCTGGGTGGGCAGGAGGAAGGAAAGGAGAGAGAAGAAACAGAAAAATAGGAAAAGAAAAGAACAAAGCAAACAAATAAAAAAATCAGAGCCCAACAAGAAGGGGAGTGGATGGCACATGGGGCTAGCTGGGCAGGAGAAGGGAAAGGAAGGAAAGAGAATGAGAGAGAAGCAACAAAAAAAAGCCCCCCCCCCAAAAAAAAACAATATCAAAAAACAGAAAACAGTAAGCAAAGTAACCAAAAAATTTCAGCCTGGTATGAAGGGAAGGGAATGGTACATGGGGCTAGCTGGGCGGGAAAAAGCAAAGGAAGGAAGGGAATAAGAGAGAAGCAAGAAAAAAATATACAAAAAGAAAACCCACAAAAATACCAACCAAAAGAAACAAACAAAAAAATGGCACTGATGGGGCTGCCGGTGGGGGCGTGGCAGACCCCTTCGACAGTGAGCTAGTGTCTCTGGCTGAGCAATGGTGGCCCATTGGAAAGTGGCAGAGGATTGGTAGAGGGAAGAAAGGTGTGGGGTGGGGAAGCATTTATCCCTGGTTACTGGGTGCTCTGTCTCCTGTTGGGAGCTCCGTGAAGTTTCCTTCCCATACTCCCTGTCTGAATTCTTGGGTAACTGTAATCCAAGATGGCAAATCCGGCCTCGTTAGCTGGTATGGGACCTCCACTCTGTAGCTCTCCTCGTTCTCTGTTCTCTGTCAGTTTCTTATTCCATTTGGTACTTGACTGAGTTCTTTATTCCTTCATTTGGTGCTTAGAGTTTCAGGATTGATATTTGTATCTGTTTTAGTTATTTTTCGGATCTTTGCTGCAGAGGACAGCATGATGCTTCTGTCTATAGTGCCATGTCAGCTCTGCCTTCCCTTCTTTTTTGATGTGTGGGTCAATTGCTAGGTTAACTAACCTTTGAGCACTGTTTTTGCTGTGTCCCAAAGGTTTTGTTATGTTGTGTTTTTTACATTCTCATTTGATTCTAGATATTTTTAAATTCTGTCTTTGATTTCCTCTATTACCCAGTAGTTTTTAAGCATGGTGTTATTTAGTTTTCATTTATTAGATTTTTTTTTCTCTTGCTCTTCATGTTATTGATTTCTGCTTTTATAGCATTTTAATAGATAAGATGCTTTGTATTATTTCAGTGTATTTGAACTTGTTGAGGTTTGCTTTGTGGCCTAAAATATGGTCTATTCTGGAGAATGATCTATGAGCATTGGAGAAGAATTTGAACTTTGCCGGTGTTGGGTGATGTTCTCTGAATGTCTACGAGGTCAAGTTGGTTGATTGTGGTGTTTACATCTTCTGCGTCTTTCTTGAGTTTCTTTATTGTTCCTTTGTCCTTTACCGAGAGTGGTGTGCTAAAGTCTCCTAGTATTATTGTGGAAGTGTCTTTCTCTTTTCAGTGCTGTTTGAGTTTGTTTTATGTATTTTGGAGCTCTGTCGTTGGGTACGTATATATTTATTATGGTTATATCCTCTTGATGGATTGACCCTTTAATCATTATATAATGGCCATCCTTGTCTTATAGTGAATTTTGCTTTAAAATCTATTTAACAGATGTCAGTATTGCAACTCTTGCTCTGTTTTGGTTATTGTTTACTTGATATATATTTTTCCATCCTTTAAGTTTTAGTTTATTTATATCTTTGTGTCTAAGCTGTGTCTCTTGCACACAGCATATTGATGGTTTGTGTTTTTTATGCATTCTGCCACTCTCCATGTCTTTATTTGTGTATTTAAGCCATTTACATTCTGTGTGATTATTGATAGGTATGAGTTTATTGCTCTCATTTTCTCATTTTTTTTTTTTTTGGTGGTGTGGACAGTTTCTTCACCTTCCACTAAGTTTTCCGAGCTGAGTTATTTTTTTTTTTATTGTGGATTGTATTTTCATTTCCTTCGTTGTTTTTGGTTTTGTGTATACTGAGGCTTTATTATTTTTTTCTGTTATATTTTGATGAGTAGATTTTTGACTTTCTTTGTGTTACACTGGAATTTGTTTTATCTTCCAAAGTTTAAAGAAATAATTTATTTCTTGATATTGCATTGACTTCCTCTCCAAATGGAAGTTCTAAACTTATACCCTTTATTACTTCTGTATTTATTTTTTTAATTGTGCTTCAGGTGAAATTTTACAGCTCAAGTTAATTTCTCATACAAAAATTTATACACATATTGTTATGTGACTCTAGTTGCAATGCCTATAATGTGACAGCACCTTCCCCCTTTCCACCGCAAGTTTGCTATGTTTCTCCAACCATCTCCTCTCCCTTGCTGCTTTCTCATCCAGCCTCCGAACAGGAGCCACACATTTGGTCTCATGTATCTGCACACTCTTCACAAGTATTATTTTATGTTTTATAGTCCAGTCTAACCTTTGTCTGAAGAGTGGGCTTTGGGAATGTTTTCAGTTCTGGGTTAACAGAGCGTCTGAGGGCCGCGGCTTCAAGGGTTCCTCCAGTCTTAGTCAGACCATTAAGTCTGGCCTTTTATTGTGAATTTGAGTTCTGCTGCACCCTTTTCTCGTTCTCTGTCAGGGACTCTCTGTTGTGTTCCCTGTCAGGGCGGTCACTGGTGATAGCCGGGTACCATCTAGTTCTTCTGGTCTTAGGCTGATGGAGTCTCTGGTTTATGTGGCCCTTTTGTCTCTTGGGCTAATAGTTTCCTTGTGTCTTTGGTGTTCTTCATTTTACTTTGCTCCAGATGGGTTGGGACCAATTGATGCATCTTAGATGTTTTGGAAGAAGTACAACCAGAATGCTCCTTAGAAGCAAGGATAGTGAGACTACATCTTACATACTTTGGACATGTTGTCAGGAGGGATCAGTCCCTGAACAATGACATCATGCTTGGTAAAGTCAGGGAAAAAGAGGAAGACCCTCAATGAGATGGATTGACACAGTGGCTGCAACAAGGGGCTCAAGCATAACAACGATTGTGAGCATAACGCAGGACTGGTCAGTGTTTCGTTTTGTAGTACGTAGGGTTGCTATGAATTGAAACTGACTCTATAGCACCTAACAACAACAACAACAGATGGCCGCTTGCAAGCTTGTAAGACCCCAGACACTAATCATCAAAGTGGGATGCAGAACATTTTCTTAATAAACTTCGTTTTACCAGTTTACCTAGATGTCCCCCTAAACCATGGTCCCCAGACCCTAGACCCTACTACTCTGTCCCTCAAAGTGTTTGGTTGTTTAGGAAACTTCTTAGCTTTTGGTTTAGTCCAGTTGTGCTGTCTTCCCCTGTATTGTGTGTTGTCATTCCCTTCACCTAAGATGATTCTTGTTTACTATCTAGTTAGTGAATTCCCATCTCTCTCCCTCCCCACCCTTGTAACCATCAAAAAATGTTTTCTTTTGTGTTTAAACCTTTTCTTGAGTTCTTATAATAGTGGTCTCATGAAGTATTTGTCCTTTTACAACTGACTAATTTCACTCAGCGTAATGCATTTCCAGATTCATCCATGTTGTGAGATGTTTCGCGGATTCATCATTGTTCTTTATTGTTGCGTAGTATTCCATCGTGTGTATGTACCATAATTTGTTTATTCATTTGTAGGTTGATGGGCATCTAGGTTGTTTCCATCTTTTTGCTATCGTGAACAGTGCTTCAGTGAACATGGGTGTGCATATATCTATTCGTGTGATGGCTGTTATTTCTCTAGGATATATTCCAAGGAGTGGAATTGCTGGATTGTGTAGTAGTTCTATTTCTAGCTTTTTTGAGGAAGCGCCAAATTGATTTCAAGTTGTTGTACCATTTTACATTCCCACCAGCAGCGCGTAAGTGTTCCAGTATCTCCACAACCTCTCCAACATTTATTATTTTATGTTTTTTGGATTAGTGCTAGTTTTGTTTTTTTGAGATGGTATCTCATTGTAGTTTTGATTTGCATTTCTCTAACGGCTAATGTTCATGAGCATTTCTTTATGTATCTGGTAACGCCTGAATGTCTTCTTTGGTGAAGTGCTTGTTCATATCCTTTGCCTATTTTTAAATTGGGTTATTTGTCTTTTTGTTGTTGAGGTTTTGCAGAATCTTGTAGATTTTAGAGATTAGACCCTTACCAGATATGTAGTAACCAAAAATTTTTCCCAGTCTGTAGGTTGTCTTTTTACTCTTTTGGTGAAGTCTTTTGATGAGCGTAAGTGTTTGATGTTTAGGAGCTCCCAGTTATCTAGTTTCTGGTGTTTGTGCATTGTTAGTTATGGTTTTTATTCTGTTTATGGCATGTATTAGGACTCCTAGCATTGTCCCTATTTTTCCTTCCATGATCTTTATTGTTTTCAATTTTATATTTAAGTCTTTGTTCCATTTTGAGTTAGTTTTTGTGCATGGTGTGAGGTATGGGTCTTGTTTCAGTTTTTTGTAGATGGATATCCAGTTATACCAGCACCATTTGTTAAATAGACTGTCTTTTCCCCATTTAACGGACTTTGGGCCTTTGTCAAATGTCAGCTGCTCATAGGTGGATGAATTTATGTCTGGATTCTCAATTCTGTTCCATTGGTTTATGTGTCTGTCGTCATACAAGTACCAGAATGTTTTGACTACCATGGCGGTATAATAGGTTGTAAACTCAGGTAGTGGGAGGCCTCCCTCTTTGTTCTTCTTTTTTGTTAATGATTTACTTATCTGGGGTCTCTTCCCTTTCCATGTGAACTTGGTGATTTATTTCTCCATTTCATTAAAAAATATCATTAGAATTTGGATCGAGACTTAATTATTTCTGTAGATTGCTTTGGGTAGAATTGACATTTTCAGAATGTTGAGTCTTCCTATCCATGAGCAAGGTATGTTTTTCCACTATGTAGGTCTCTTTTGGTTTCTTGCACTAGTGTCTTGTAGTTTTCTTTGTATATGTGTTTTACGTGTCTGCTAGATTTATTCTTAAGTATTTTATGTTTTTAGGCACTACTGTAAATGGTATTGATTTTGTGATTTCCTTTTCAATGTTCTCTTTGTTGGTGTAGAGGAATCCAACTGATTTTTGTATACTTATCTTGTATCTTGATACTGTGTTGAAATCTTGTGTTAGTTCTGGTAGTTTTCTTGTGGATTCTTTGGGGTTTTCTGTGTATAAGATCATATCATCTGTAAATAGGGATAGTTTTACTTCTTCCCTACCAATCTGGATGCCCTTTATTTCTTTTTCTTGCCTGGTTAGGACCTCCAGCAGAATGTTAAATAAGAGTGGTGATAAGGGGCATCCTTGTCTGGTTCCTATTCTCAAGGGGAATGCTTTCAGACTCTCTGCATATAGGATGATGTTGACTGTTGGCTTTGTATATATGCCCTTTATCATGTCCAGGTATTTCCCTTCTATTCCTATTTTCTGACAGTTTTTATTATGAATAAATGTTGAACTTTGTCAAATGCCTTTTCTGCATTCATTTTTAAGATCATGTGGTTCTTATCATTTATTTATGTGATGGATTCCATTGATTTCTAATGTTGATCCATCCGTGCATACCTGGTATGAATTCCACTTGGTCATGGTGAATTATTTTTTTGATATGTTGTTGAATTCTATTGACTACAATTTTGTTGAGGATTTTTATGTCTATGTTCATGAGGGATATTGGTCTGTAAGTTTCTTTTTCTGTGATGTATTTACCTGCTTTTGGTATCAGGGTTATGCTGGCTTTATAGAACGTGTTTGGGAGTATTCCATCCTTTTCTGTGCTCTGAAATACCTTTAGTAGTACTGGTGTTAACTCTTCTCTGAAAGTTTGGTATAATTCTCTAGTGAAGCTGTCCGGGCAAGGGCTTTGTTTTTTTGGGAGTTTTTTTTATTACCTCTTCCATCTCTTGTTTTATTATGGATTTATTTAGTTTTTCTACCTCAGTTTGTGTTAGTTTAGGTAGGTAGTGTATTTCTTGAAATTTTCCATTTTTTCTAGGTTTTCAAATTTGTTAGAGTAAAATTTTTCATAGTATTCTGTTAGGATCCTTTTTTTTAGTTGAGACTGTTGTGATATCGCCCATTTCGTTTCTTATTTGGGTTATTTGCTTCCTCTCCTGTTTTTCTATTGTCAGTTTGGCCAGTAGTTTGTTAATTTTGTTGATATTTTCAGAGAGCCAATTTTTGGTATTGTTGACTTTTTCATTTGTTTTTCTATTTTCTATTTTATTTATTTCTGCTTTAATTTTTATTATTTCATTTCTTCTGGCTCTCTATTTGTTTGAGTTGTAGGGTTAATGTTTTGATTTTGACCCTTTCTTCTTTTTGAAGGTGTGCATTTATTGCTATGAATTGTCCTCTAAGCACTGCTTTTGCTGTGTCCCAAAGGTTCTGATTGGATGTGTTTTCATTCTCGTTTGATTCTATGAATTTCTTTATTCCATCCTTGATTTCTTCTATAACCCAGTAGTTTTTGAGCCAAGTGTTGTTCTATTTCCATGTATTTGATTTTTTCCTTGCTTTTTCTATTATTAATTTCTAGTTTCATGGCTTTATGGTCAGAAAAGATGCTTTGTAGTATTTTGATGTTTTGGATTCTGTTAAGGCTTGCTTTGTGGCCTAATATATGGTGTGTTCTGGAGTATGTTCCATGTGCATTGGAAAAGAAAGTATACCTGGCTGCCGTTTGGTGGAGTGTTCTGTGTATATTTGTGAGGTCAAGTTGATTGATTGTGGCATTTCGATCTGTTCCTTTATTGAGGTTCTTTCTAGATGTTCTGTGATTCACCGAAAGTGGTGCGTTGAAGTCCCCTACTACTTTTGTAGAGATGTCTATCTCTCTTTTCTATGCTGTTAGAGTTTGTTTTATGTATTTTGGAGAACTGTCATTGGGTGCGTAAATATTTATTATGGTTATGTCCTCCTGGTGTATTGACCCTTTAATCATTATATAGTGTCCTTCCTTATCCTTTGTGGTGGATTTTGCTTTAAAGTCTAATTTGTCAGAGATTAGTATTGCCACTCTTCCTCTATTTTGATTGTTGTTTGCTTGATATAATTTTTTCCATCCTTTGCCTTTTAGTTTGTTTCTGTCTTTGAGTCTAAGGTGTGTCTCTTGTAGGCAGCATATAGACAGATTATTTTTTTTATCCATTCTGCCACTCTCTGCCTCTTTTTTAGTGCAATTCATCCGTTTACATTCAGTGTAATTATTGATAGGTATGAGTTTAGTGCTGTCATTTTGATTTTTTTGTGGTGTTAACAGTTTCTTTTTTCCCCATAATTTTCTGTGCTGAGTCGTTTTTCTTTATGGATTTTCTTTTATCTCTTTCATTGTTGTTGATTTTGTATTTGCTTAGTCTTTATGATTTTCTTGGTTTTTATTTTGATGTGTAGGTTTGTTAGTTTTCTTTGTGTTTACCTTAAAATTTACCTCTGTGTTTCTAAATTTTAACCAATGTTTTATTGCTTGATAATTGCCTTAACTTTCTCTCCATATGAAAGTTCTATGACTATACTATTTAATCGCTTGTTTTTGTTTTAATGTTTTCATCTTTTACGTATTGACGTCTCTGTTTCCCAATTTTCAGTGTTTTAGCTTTGACTTAATTTTGTGACTTCCCTATCTGGGTTGATATCTCATTCTTCTGTCTTGTGTTCCAATCTTGGGTTGTTATCTGATAGTATTGATTCTCTAGCCAAAGGACTCCGTTTAGTATTTCTTGTGATTTTGGTTTTCTTTTTACAAATTCCCTTAACGTCTTTTTATGTGGAAATGCCCTAATTTTGCCTTCATATTTGAGAGACAGTTTTGCTAGATATATAATTCTTGGCTGTCAGTTTTTTTCCTTGAAGGCTTTATATATGTCATCCCATTGCCTTCTTGCCTGCATGGTTTCTGCCATATGGTCAGAGCTTAGTCCTATTGAGTCTCTTTGTAGTTCACTTTTCGTTTTTCCTCAGCCGCTCTTAAAATTCTCTCTTTATGTTTGGTTTTGGTAAGTTTGATTTTAATATGTCTTAGTGTCTGTGTTTTGGGATCTACCCGGTATGGGGTTTGATGAGCTTATTGAATGGATATATTCTTGTCTTTCACAATATCAGAGAAGTTTTCTGCCAGTAAATCTTCAGGAATTCTCTCTGTATTTTTTGGTACCCCCTCGGCTCTGGTACTACTATCACTCGTAGGTCATTTCTCTTGATAGAGTCCCACATAATTCTTAGGAATTTTTCATTTTTTAAAATTATTTTATCTGATTGTTCCTCAGATAAATTGGTGTCAAGTGCTTTATTTTCAATCTTACTAAAATTCTCACTTCCATTGCTTCAATTCTACTCCTGTGACTTTCTGTTGCATTGTCTAATTCTGAAATTTTATTGTTAATCGTTTGGATTTCTATTTGTTGTTTCTCTATGGATTCTAGCGGCCTGTCTTAGTTATCTAGTGCTGCTATAACATTAATACCACAAGTGAATGACTTTAACAAGAAGTTTATTTCCTCTCAGTAAAGTAGGCTAAAAGTCCAAATTCAGGGCATCAGCTCCAGGGGAAGGCTTTTTCTCTCTGTCAGCCTTCTCATTAATCTTCACCCAGACTAGGAGCTTCTCCACGCAGAGACCCCGGGTCCAAAGTACATGGTCTGCTTCCAGCACTGCTTTCTTTGTGGTATCAGGTCCCCGGTCTCTCTGCTCACTTCTCTCTTTTGTAACTAAAAAGAGATTGCATCAAGACACATTCCAATCTTGTAGGTTGAGTCCTGCCTTACTAACACAACTGCCACCCATGCTTCGTCATTCACATCATAGAGGGAGGATTTACAACATATAGGAAAAGCATACAGTATTGGGGAACATAGCCCAACCAGATTGATACACACATTTTTGGGGGACATAATTCAATCCATGACACAGCCTGTTAAATTTCTAATTTTGCTCTTTTATAGCTTTCCTAAATTCATCTATTGCTTTGTCTGTGTATTCCTTAGCTTTGTCTGAGTTTTTAATGATTTCCTTCCTGATATCTTGAAGTGCTCTGTTTATTAATCTTTTGAATTGTACCTCTGCTAATTCCAAGACCTTGTCTTTCTCCTGGAGGTTTCCTGGTTCTTTGTTTTGGTTGCTTGCTGGGGCCATCATGGTCTGCCTTTTTATGTCATTTGATATTGTCTTTGAGCCATCAATAAGTTATTATGTTTATTTATTGTATGTTTGCTTACTGTGTTCTAGCTTATTGTTTTGTTTTGATGTGCCCAAATAGGCTGGGCATGTGAGCTACTTCGTTTACTTGTGTCTTTGAAGCTGTCGCGTCCTGTCAATAGGTAGTTAGAGCTGCTATTAGGTATGTTAGCCCAGGAGTCTGCTTACTTTTCTTGTGTGGATTCAGCTCAGGTGTCTAGGTCATCTGTCACCAAGTGTATGGTACAGGCTCTTACCTACAGTCCTAGACAGGCAGTAGTACGTAGGGGTGATTAGAGCAGACACAGGTATCTGGCTGCAGTAGGGGTTTATGTGCTAAGCAAGGTAGGGGGCTGATGGCCGCCTGTTAGTGCCTAGGTGGAAGGCATGTTTCTATCCCCTAGAGCACATAGGTGGGTTGGTTTTGCAGCCGGACTTTGACCACTCAGTGCTGTTGTCTGTAAGGACTGGGAAACACCAGTTATTCTTGGACCCCTGTCATGGGTGGCTAGGTGGAGTGGGTTGAGCACTGGTCCTCAGGCCCCTGATGTGGGTAAGTGAGGACCCTGCTTAATGGGCAGGGTGGTGTCAAATGTCATGAATCTGCAACTCCCCCTTAGTTGTTGCAGTTGAAAATAGACTTCAGGTATATACCCTGTTGTACTATCCTAATGAGGGTGTATGCTTTCGAATGGGTCCACACAGGTGTAGGCAGATGTGAAAGGCATTTGAAGTCCATGGATCCCTTATGCCTGTGCCTAGGCAAATGAACAGTGCCTTCCCTGAGTTCCCAGCTTAGGGGAGCTGGCGATTTCTTTTTTCCTGTTTGTGCATTTGTTTGTTCCCTCCCAAAAGCCAGGAGATCGTCTTGGTCACATGATATGTCCCACTTCTGACCTGGGGGGTGGGGGTAGGAAACGCTAAACCCTACTGAACTTGGACCGGAGCAGAGCAGGGAGGGGGCAGGTGAGGGCAAGAGAGGCTTTTTGGAGGGAGAAGGGTTATTTTGATCCCGTGGTAGGTTAGACGCTTTCACTTAACTTTTGCAGATCAGCGCTGCTTCCTCTGGCTCCAGAGGCTCGTGCAGACTCTTCACTGCTCGGTTTTTCCCAACATGGAAGACGCGTTCCGAGTATTACTGCTTGCTTCAGTCCATGTGCACCAAAGTATCTAGCCTGAAGGGTGCTGGCCAGGTCAGGTCTGGCACTTCCTTACTGCTTCTGAACTGTTTCTCCTTCCTCCTGTTGCTCAGTCTGACTCCTCTGCTTTGTCTTTGGTGTTCAGGGCTCCTAGATCATCATATATAATCGATTCACTTGTTTCTTCGGGTCTTTGTTGTAAGAGGGACCACAAGGAGTGTCTGACTATTCTACCATCTTGGCCTTGCCCCTACCCTTTTATGTTTTGAGGTGGTTGTCAGTTACCCATTGACGTCTCTGATTCTGCTTTCCATCTTAGCTTTATTTTATTTTTGAGAGTTTTTAATCTGGGTTGATATCTGTCTGATGTCATGTGTTTTAATCTCAGCTTGTTGTCTGGTGTGTGGTTTTTTTTCCAAAGGACTCTGTAATATTTTTTTAAGGTTGGTCTGATTTTTACAAATTCCTTTAATTTCTGTTTATCTGGAAATGTAATTTCACCATGATATCTGAGGGATAATTTTGCTGGATATAGAATTCTTTTTTGGCAGTTTTTTTCTGTCAAAGTTTTATATGTATATTTTGTTGCCTTCTTGCCTGCGGGGTTTTTGCCGATTAATCAGAACTTAGTCTTACTGATACCCCTTTGTAGGTCATCTTTCATTTTTTTCTGAGCTGCTTTCAGGATTCTTTATCTTTGGTGTTAGAAAGTTTGATTATGATTTGTCTTGGTGTTCTTCTATTGAGATCTGTCCTGTATGTGTTTCATTTTGTTTCTTGTATGGTTATCTTTCATGATATTAGGGAAGTTATTTGTCAGCATATCTTCAACAATTCTCTCTGTGGTTTTTGTTTCTCCTCCCCTTCTGGAATTCTGATCATGCCTAAGTTTTTCCTCTTGATGGTTTCTCACATAATTCTTGGGCTTTCTTCATTTTTGTTCACTCTTTTTTTCTTTTTTTGTATTTTTCCTTGAACAGATTTGTGTCAAGGGATTGGTCTTCAGTTCTGCTGATCTTGTCTTCCATTGTTTCAATTCTACTCCTATCTCTTTCCATTGAGTTGTTAATTTTTGCAATTTTATTGTTAAGCTTCTGGATTTTAGTTGCTGTTTCTGTATCGTTTCCAATTGTCTATTTATTTTGTCATTATTTTCTTGTATGGATTCCCTGAATTCTTCTAGTGTTTTGTCTGTGCTTTCTTTGGCTTTGTGTTTTCCCTAGTTTTATCTATGTTTACATTGCTTTCTTGACGACCCTATACATAAACTGTTTGAATTCCTTATCAGAAAGCTCCATTTCCTTTTCTTCCTTAGGGAGGATTTCTGGATCTTTATTATGGTCACTTGCTGGGGCGATTTTGCCCTGCTTCTTTAGTTGGTTTGCTCTTGTCTGTTGTCTCCAGGACATTAAGGGGTTATTGTATTTTTTATTTGTATAATTATTTGCTGGATCAGTTTTTTTTTTGTTTTGTTTTGTTTTGTTTCATTTTAATGGTTCCTGGCAGATGTGGCTGTATTGGTGGTCTGGTCACTGAACTGACCATGCTGGAGCACTCTTTACCTGTCTTTGTGTGAGTGGATTGGTGGGTAGGTATGGGAGCTCAGGTCTCTGTTTACTGATCTTGTGGGTCAGCTGAGGGTTGGTTGGTTGGGCTTTGGCCTCATCTGTCTTTGGTTTGGTGGTTCAGGAGTGGGGAATGGTGGTCTCTGAGCCAGTAGAGCGGCTGATATGGTGGATGTGGTGGGCGAATGGGGGCATGCTCGTCACCACTTTCTGGTTGAAAGGGAGGTGTGGGTGGTAGGCAGGGGTGGCGGGCAGACATTCATGCAGTTGCTCTACCTCTGCCTTGTGCTGGGCAGGGCAAGGGAGGAAGGAACAGCAGGCGGACATTTGCTCAGACTTGCTGCATCTCACTGTAGGTGGTGGGAAGGGGGAGGTAGCTGCAGTGAGAGGATATGCACGCACTTCTCCCCCGTGCTGTGCAGAGGGAGGGTGGAAAGGACCTTAGGTGGGATGTGTACGTATTCATAACTCATCTACCCCTTGCTGGGCAGGTCTAGGGATGGAGTCTTGCCTGATGGATGCATGTGCACTGGTGCTGCCTCGTATCAGGTGAGGAGAGGGATGAAAGGGCTGCGGGGGGAAGCACGTGCAGTTGCGTCTCCACTGTCCCACATTGGGCAGGTTAAGGGATGGAAATGAGCCTGGTAGATGTGTGCAGAGAGGTGCTGCCTTGCATCGGTCAAGGACAGGGAGGAAGGGGTTGCAGGGGGGAAGGGTGTACAGTCGCGTCTCCTCTCGCCCTCGCTGGGTGGGTTAAGGGATGGAGTTGAACCAGGCAGATGCGTGCACAGAGGTGCTGCCTTGCATCAGGCAAGGGGAGGGTAGAATGGGCTGTAGTGGAATGCAAGCACAGTTGTGGTTCCAGTGCCCCTCACTGGGCGGTTTGAGAGAGAGAGAGTCATGCCTGGCAGCTGCGTCCACAGTGGTGCTGCCTTGCATCAGCCGGGCGTGGGGAGGGAGGAAGGGGCTGTGGTGGGATGTGCACACAGTCATGGCTCCCCCGCCCCTCGCTGGGCAGGTTAAGGGAGGGAGTCATGCCTGGTGGATGCAAACACAATGGTGCCACCTCACATCAGGTAGGGGAAGGAAGGAAGGGACTACGGGGGGATGTCTGCACGGTTACAGCTCTTCTACCCCTAGCTGGGTAGGTTAAGGAATGGAGTCCTGCATGGTGGATGCATATGTAGAGGTGCCGCCTTGCACCAGATGGGGGGAAGGAGGAGGGAGTAGTGGGTGAGCTCTCTCATTGTCCCACTGCTGCTGCCCTCCACTGGGCCCCTGGGGAGGAGTAGGTGGTAGGTGGGCACGCACACTGGGTGCGCCTAGTCTCACTTGTTGGGTGGGCAGGAGGAGTTAGTGGATGGAGTTGGGTTGGGTATGGGGAAAGAGGATAGGCTCATGTTGTGGTTCCCGAGTCAGGCAAGGTGGTTGGGGTATGGAACCTCTGCCGCCTCTGAGTAGGAGGATGGGTTTGGGGGGGAGTGCATTCCTTCAGCTGTGATACAGGAGTGTCAGGGAACCTCGTGTCTGCTGCAGCCAGTGAGCAGGACCTATCCTGTCTCTAGTGTGAGGAGGGGGTACCGCCCAGGGACTGGTTGGGTGGGAGACCTCCTGCTGACACTGTGGCTCCACCACCTCATGCGTGCTACTCACTCCTGTGGTCAGAGGCCACCTCTCCTGAGTATCTCTGGTTCTAGATCTGGCACCCTCCCTGTCTACTTCTTTCTGTGTGTGTCTATAGAGGTTCTCTGTCCCTTTTGGGACAGTTGTAAAATTCCCTTTGTTTCCTTTGCCCAAGGTCACTGCTGGATTTGTTTCAAGTTAGCTGCCGCAGGCCTGGATGGCTAAGTCTTCTGTTCTGTATTAGTCCTCTTTCACTGCTTTCCTTATTCCTTCTAATTGGTGTTTGGTTCAGTTTTTAGACCTTCTTTTTTGATGTTCGGGGTCTCTGGATAACTCTCTGCTCCTGTTTTGCTTTTTTTTTTGGTCTTTGGTGCAGGAGGACATTATGGTGACTAAGCCACCACTTTGGCCTGCCTTGTGATTTTTTGTTGAAGCTGGGACATTTGACTATTATAATGTGGTATTTCTGGAAATCAGCTTGTTCCCGTTCCCCAAGGTTTGCTCTTCTTTGTTTCTTACTATTATTTAAATTTCTAAAAGGTATAGTCATTTATTTTAACAACAAGATTTTTCCTGGGAGCATCAGTTATCTCCGCACTACCAGGCTTCTTGCCTGGGATCATTTACTGTTGCTGGTCCAACAGCAAGGAGTACCATCCTTTGCTGCTCCAACACCAGTGTCCCCACCTGGGATTGCTAGCTATCTGTGCTCTGACAGCAGACTTCCTACACAGAGGTGCCAGCTGTCATTGTTCCAAAATCTCACTCTCCACCTTGGAGCACCTACTGTCTCTGCTTCACCAGTAGACTCCCTGCCTGTGAACACCAGCTGTGCTGGTCCAACACCAGACTTCCCACCTTGGAACACGTGTTATTGCTGCTTAACCAGTAGGCTCTCTGCCTGTGTGCACTGGCTGTGCTGCTCCAACACCAGACTCCTTGCCTTGGAGCACTTGCTGTCACTGCTTTACCACTAGGCTTCCCTCTTGGGGGCATGGGCTATGCTGTTGCAACACCGGATTCTCTGCCTTGGAGCACCTGCTGTCACACCAGTTTACAAGTAGGTAGAGTCCCTGCCTGGGGACACCAGCTGTGCCTCTCTAATACCAGACTTTCTGCCTTGGGGCATCTGCTGTCACTGCTTCATCACTAGGCTCCTTAACTGGGGTGCTGGTTGTGCCTCTTTGACACCAGGCTCTTGACCTGGCTGTGCCAGCTGTGCCATTTCAATATCAGAGTCCTGCCTTGGAGTGTCAGCTGTCACCTCTTCACCACTGGGCTCTCTGCCTGGGAGCACCAGCTGTCAGTTTCATTACCAGCTACCTTTCTGGGGGCGTCAGCTGTGCCACTTTAACACCAGACTCCCTGCTGGGAGTGCCAGCCACTTTAGCGGACCCAAGATGGCCATGCTGAGCTGGGAAGGGGGTTAAGTGACAGGTGGGTGGAGAAACAATGCTTTCCTAGCATTTATGCATCACCTTTTCTTGATTCAGTGTTTGCTTAGATGCCCTAACCCTTTGACTGGTTTCCAGAGTTCAGAGACCATGGATTCCACCAATTTCTACTTGTTTCTATCTAACTTCGTATGCAGATGCTTATGCTGCCATCTTCCTTCACCTCCTCCTTCAATTTTTAGCTGGGATTTTTCTTTAAAAATGTATTTGCCCTCAACAACTGTTTGGTTTCCCTAAAGTACATTTGTGCCAAAAGAAAAAAAAAAGCAGAATAAATAACTTGATTTTCCCTCTTTATTTCTTAATTCTCAGAATAATGAGTTGGTTTCCTAGCATCCTCCAAAGGTGACCTACTAAATTTTTATTTTGAGGAGGGGGTTAGGGAACTCATTAAAGAACTCATGGATTTTTATATTTGATGAGTTTCAATTCATTGAGATTATTATTTTTAGGATGCTCAAATTATCCCACTTTTGGTTACTGGGAACTCCTTCAAGTTACTTCAAGTTTATTTTGTAGAGGAAGCAAATAAAGCTAACAAGTTGTAATTTATGTAAAGACCTCTTTGGTGTGCTTCTCCTATTCCACATCTTTTTATCTGAAAGTAAAAGTGTAAACACTTTTAGGCCTTTATTCACACTATTCTAATTATGAAAATTCAAGGCCCAGTGAATCACATAACTATTGAATCTGGGAGGTGGGCATATTGGGGTTTGTCATTCTGTTCTGTATACTTTTTGTTAACAGCTTTGTTGAGATATTATTCACATGCCATACAGTTCACACATTAAAGAGTATACAACTTATTTGTTTTAGTAGATTCACAGAGTTGTACAGGCATCCCTGCAGTCCATTTTGAAACATTTTCATCACCCCAAAAAGAATCCCTATATCATTTTGCAGTCAACCCCACATTCTTCTGTTGCCCCCCAACCCTAGTAACCACTAAATTAATTTCTGTTTCTAGAGATTGACCTATTATGTAAATTTAATATAAATGGTAGCTAGCAAACAATAAGTGGTCTTCTGTGACTGGCCTCTTTTACTTAGCATAATGATTTCCAGGTTCATATGTATTGTAGTATGGACCAGTGCTTTATTCATTATATGGCAGTATAATATTCCGTTGTATCACTATACCACATTTTGTTTTTCCATTCATCAGCTGATGGACATTTGGGTTGTTCTGTATACAAATTTTTTTTTTTTTTGTGGACGTAGCTTTCATTTCTCCTGGGTACATACATGGGAATGGAATCACTGAGTCATATGATAACTATGTTAACCTTTTGAGGAACTTCCAGGCTGTTTTCCAAAGTAGCTCTATCATTTTACATTCCCACCAGCAGAGTATGAGCATTCCAATTTCTGTACATCCTCACCATCCTAGTCAGTGTGAAGTGATATCTCATTGAGGTTTTGAGTTACATTTCCCCAGTGACTAATGATGTTGAGCATCTTTTCATGTGCTTATTGGCCATTTGTATATCTTCTTTGGAGAAGTATCTATTCTGATTCTTTGCCCATTTTTAATTGAGTTATTTGTTGTTTTGTTATTGATTGTTAAGAGTTCTTTATATATTCTAGATACAAGTCCTCTATCAGCTATATGATTTGAAAACATTTTCTTACCTTCTGTTGGTTGTCTTTTCACTTTTTTGATGGTGTCCTTTGAAGCACAAAGGTTTTTAATTTTGATGATGAGAGCTTATCTATTTTTCTTTTGTTACTTGTTCTTTGGGAGTCATATCTAAGAAACTGTTGCCTAATTCAAGGTCACAAAGATTAGTGCTTATGTTTTCTTTGAATAGATTCAGTTTTAAATCTTATATGTAGGCCTATGATCAACTTTGGTTTGTGCATTTGGTGTGAATTATGGGCCCACGTTTATTCTTTTGCACATTGATATTCATTTGTGCCAGCAATATTTGTTCCTAAGACTATTTTTTCCCCATTGAAATATCTCGGCAACTTTGTCAAAAATCAAGTAACCATAAATATAAGGGGTTATTTCTGAACTGTCAATTCTATTTCATTGATCTATATGTGCCTATATTTGGAGCCCTGGTGGCATAGATGTTAAGCGTTCAGCTGCTAACCAAAAGGTTGGCAATTTGAATCTTCCAGCCACTCCTTGGAAACCCTATGGGGCAGTTCTACTCTGTTCTATAGGGTCACTATGAGTCAGAATCAACTCAATGGCAGTGGGTTTATGGATTATGTACCTATCTTTATGCCAGTACCATAGTCTTGATTATTGTAGCTTTGTGGATGATTTTAAATCAGGAGGTGTGAATCTTCCAACTTTATTGTTTTTCGAGGTTGTTTTGAGTATCGTAGGTTCCTCCCATTTCCCCATGACTTTTCAGATAAGCTTGTCAAATTTCTGCAAAAAGGCAGCTAGTAATTGTAGTAAATCTGTGGAACGATTTGAGCAGTATTTGCATCTTTAAAATAGAATGGTTGCACAACTCGACGATTGTAATCAATGTTACTGAATTGTACACGTAGAATTGGTTGAATTGGTGTATGTTTTGCTCTGTATATTTTAGTAAGTCTTCCAATCCATAAACATAGCTGTCTTTCCATTTATATCTTTCCCCAATTTTTATAGTTCTCAGTGTACAAGTTTTAACATTTATTTTGATAAATTTATTCCTATTTTATTGTTTTTATATTGAAGTAAATGGAACTGTTTTCTTAATTTCTGTTTTAGATGGTTCATTACTAGTGGATAGAAATACAAGTGACTTTTTTATATTGATCTTGTATCTTACAGCCTTTCTGAAGTTGTTATTTAGTTCTGTGTTTTTAGTGGATTCCTTAGGATGTCATCTGTAAATGGAGATAGTTTTAGTTCTTCTTTTCCAATCAGGATACTGTTTATTTCTTTTCTTTGTCTAAGTCCACCACATACAATCTTTATTGCAATATTTAATAATAGTGGTGAGAGTAGACTTCATTGTCTTGTTTCTGAAATCAGGGGGGAAATCATTCAGTCTTTCACCATTAAGTATGGAGGTTAGCTGTGGGTTTTTCATAGATGCTCTTTATCAGTTTGAGCTAATTTTCTGCTATTCCTGGTTGGTTAAGTGTTTTTATCATAAAGTAGTTGGATTTCGTCAAATACTATGTCTTTATCTACTCAGATGATAATGTGTTTTTTTTTCTTTATTCTACTGATGTGATGTGTTACATTTATTTTTGTATGTTGAAATAAACTTGGTTTTGATGTATAATGCTTTTTATATGTTGCTGTAATCATTTTACTGTATTTTTGAGGATTTTGCTTCTATAAAAACTCATTGCCGTTGAGTCAATTCTGACTCATAGTGACCATATAGGACAGAGTAGGACTGCCCCATAGGATTTCCAAGGAGCGGCTGGTGGATTTGAAGTGCCGATCTTTTGGTTAGCAGCCTGAGCTCTTAACCACTTCGCCACCAGGGCTCACTTTCTATATACATAAGGAATATTGGTCTTCAGGTTTCTTGCGATGACTTTGTTTTGCTTTTGTATGATGGCAATACTGGCCTTATAGAATGAGTTGTGCAGTTTGTGGATGAGAATCCAATCCCCAAAATGTGAAGATTAATCAAATCCCACTTTCCACCACTCAATCATCTCTGACACCAGCTGCTCACATGACATACTCTTTCTGCCCCTAACCACCCAGAACTAGGTCAGAACTCACAAGTTGAAAGGACACTGTCCTTTGTAATGCTAAATAGGCAGATGCCAGCTGCAAACTTGTGAGTCCACACGGTACCCTTACCCCTTACTTCTGACCTGCTGGCAGCAAATTTAGGATTTTCCCACTACCCCTTCAGGATGTCATCCACAAGCTTGGGGGCTTCCTTGGGCTCCCTTACTTTCACGTTCCGACTCCCACTACTCCTTTGGGTTTCATAATTCAGTGGAATTCTCACAGAACTCACAGAAAGTACTATACTTACAGATTTATTATAGCGAAAGAATACAAATCAGAATCGTCACAAGGAAGAGATTCATGGCCAAGGTCTGGGAGGGTTCCCAACATGAAGCTTCCATATCTCAAAGAGGACGTGTCACCCTCCACTCCCTTCAGCAACCAGGAAGGTCTTGGAGTCTCCGTGTTCAGAGCTTTTATCGGCTTCAGTATGTAGTTATGACTGAGGCCTCATTGTATATGCATGATACGTTAAATTATACCTCATGAGGTTAGTTGTTATCAGGCTACCAAGTAGTCTTACTAGTCTGTTCAGCCCCCACTTATTAGCACAAATCCTCAAGTGTGGTCTGGAGGTTTCAGCACAGGAAATTCCAAGGGTTATCTCTCAGGAACCAAGGACAAAGGCCAAATTCTTTTTTGTTTGTTTGCTTTTGGTAAGGTGATTCATTACCGCTCACATACACACACACACACACACACACACACGAAAGTTATAATAGTTTATAATTTTTCATAGTATTCCTTATAGTTCTTTTTATTTCTGTATGCATGGTAGTAATGTCCCCTCTTTTCTTTCTGATTCAGGTAATTTAAGTCTTTTTTCTTGGCTAGTCTAGTTAGAGGCCTCTCATTATATTGTTGATATTTTCAAAGAACTGGGTTTTGGTTTTATTGATTTAGTCTATTGCTTTTATGTTCTCTATTTCATTGATTTCTGCTGTAAACCAAAACCAAACCTGTTGCCGATGAGTCGATTCCGACTCATAGCGGGCTCTATAGGTCAGAGTAGAATTGCCACATAGGGTTTCTAAGGAGCAACTGGTGGATTCGACTGCCAACGTTTTTGATTAGCAGGCAAGCTCTTAACCACTGCTACACTAGGGCTCCAATTTCTGCTCTAATCTTTATTATTTCTTTTCTTTTGCTTGCTTTAGATTTGGATTGTTCTTCCTTTCCCAGCGTTTTAATGTGGAAGGTTAGGTTATTAATTTGAGACCTTTTTTTTCTTTTTCTTTTGTTTTTTATGGGTAAAAATATATATAAAAAAAATTTGCAATTTCAACTTTTTTAATGTGTATAATTCAGTGACATTGATTAGAGTCATCATGTTGGACAATCATCACTAGTATCCATTTCCAGATTTTCCCATCACTCTTTACAGAAACTCAGTGTCCCCTAAGCAATGATTCCCATTTTTCCTCCCTCTCCCTCTCCTCTCATAGTCACTTATGAACTTTGGTTTCTATATGTTATGGATTAAATTATGTCTTCCCAAAATATATATTGGCATCCTAACCCCTCTACCTGTGGATGTAATCATGTTCGGAAATAAGAATTTTCTGTGTTATGTTAATTATCATTTCTGAGTAGTGTGGGTTCTAAATCGAATCCCTTCTGCATTATAAAAAGAACATAATGGACACAGAGACACACACAGGAAGAAGATGAAGATAGGCAATGGACACAGATGCATCTACAAGGATTACTGGCAGCTACTAGAAGCTGAAATAGACAAGGAAGGACCTCCCTTTAGAGCCACGCCCTATATTCGGACATCTAGCCTCCTGAATTGTAAGAAAATAAATTTCTGTTTTTTTTCATGTTTAAAATAATTGATATATTATAGGACCTGAACATAGTATAACATTTTCACATTTTGGAATTATCTGACATTTCAGAGTTTTTCCATCACTCATGTCAATAATATCAATCAAATTTTGTTTTGCTGAACCCACTGCAATTTGCTTCTCTTGAACAAGAACACTGTTCCAATTTCAATCAGCTTTCAGTTATAGAATCTTAAAAGTTATTATCTGAGCCAGCAGACGTCCAACACTCTACTATTTGATATTTCCATATCACAATCAGAAAATGAAAACATATTCTTCACAAGAAACTTTTACAGAAACAGAAAGACAAATTCATTTAAGGATTTACTCCTGTAGCCCAAAGTGAAGACCGAAGCATTTTGCAAGCCAGATTCTACTTTTCTATAGTTCTTTTTCTCTTTTCAGTTTTCTTCGCAGTTTTTTGAAGTAGGAAACTTTTTGGGAGACCTATTAAGGATTTAAATTTTCAAACAATAAAGGAAATCACTTGTTCCCAGACTTTTAGCTAATTGGGACTTCAAAAGACTGTTGCTGATCTCACCTGTTGGTGCCTGTCTTAGTCATCCAGTGCTGCTACAACAGAAATACCACAAGTGGATGGCTTTAACAAAGAGAAATTTATTTCCTCACAGTTAAAGTAGGCTAAAAGTCCAAATTTTCAGGGCATCAGCTCCAGCGAAAGGCTTTTTCTCTCTGTTGGCCTTTTCTTCGGTGTTCCCCCGGACTAGGAGCTTCTCTGCGCAGGGACCCTGGTCCAAAGGATGCGCTCTGCTCCCGGCACTGCTTTCTTGATGGTATGAGGTCCCCCTAAATTTCTGTTTTTTAAAGCCACCCACTTGTGGTATTTGTGTTAGCAGCACTAGGTAACTAAGACATTTGCCTAGTCTAGATCTTTCATATAAGTGGAATTATACAGAACTGGTCCTTTTGTGAGACTTGCATTGTGACCTAACATATGGTCTATCATGAGTGAATTATTTTACTCAGCATAATATGTTCAGGGTTCTTCCATGTTGTAGCACGTATCAGGACTTCATTTCTCTTTATGTTTGAATAACATTCCATCAGGATTGGAGGAAGACTCATTAACAACCTGCAATATACAAATGACACAGCCTTGCTGGATGAAAGTGAAGAGGGCTTAAAGCACTTATTGATGAAAATCAAAGACCACAGCCTTCAGTATGGATTACACCGCAACATAAAAAAAAAACAAAAATCGTCACAACTGAACCAATAAGCAACATCATGATAAACAGAGTAAAGATTGAAGTTGTCAAGGATTTCATTTTACTTGGATCCATAATCAACACCCATGGAAGCAGCAGTCAAGAAATCAGACGACGCATTGCTTTGGGCAAATCTGCTGCAAGAGATCTCTTTAAAGTGTTAAAAAACAAAGATGTCACTTTAAGGACTAAGGTGCACCTGACCGAAGCCCTGATGTTTTCATTCATCTCATATGCATGTGAAAGCTGGACAGTAAATAAGGAAGACTGAAGAAGAATTGATGCCTTTGAATTATGGTGTTGGTGAAGAATATTGAATATACCATGGACTGCCAGAGGAATGAACAAATCTGTCTTAGAAGAAGTACAGCCAGAATGCTCATTCTATAGAAGCAAGGATGGTGAAACTTGTCTGACATACTTTGGTCATGTTATCAGGAGGGACCAGTCCCTGGAGAAGGACATCATGCTTGGTAAAATAGAGGGTCAGTGAAAAAGAGGAAGACCGTCAATCAGATGGATTGACACAGTGGCTGTAACAGTGGGCTCAAACATAGCAACAATTGTGATGATGGTGCAGGACCAGGCAGTGTTTTGTTCTGTTGTACATGGGGTCGCTGGCTGTGAGTTGTAATCGACTCGACAATACCTAACAACAACATCAACAATATTCCATCGTAAGCATATACCACATTTGTGTATTCATTCATCTGTTGATGGACATTTAGGTTGTTTCTACCTTTTGGCTGTTGTGGAAAGTGCTGCAGTGAACATTGGCGTTCAAGTATCTGTTTTTGTTTCTTCTTTACATTTTTTGGTATATACCTAAGAGTTGAATTGCTGGGTCATATTGGTAATTCTATGTTTAAGTTTCTGAAGAACTGCCAAATTGTTTTCCACAGCAGCTGCATTATTTTACAAGCACAGTAGCAATGGATGGGGCTCCAATTTCTCAACATCCTCACCAACATTTGTTGTTGTTTTTTTTTAATCATAGCCATCCTAGTAGAGGTAAATTGGTATCTCATTGTAGTTTTATTTGCATTTCCCTGATGAATAATGAATTGTTGAGCATCTTTATACGTGCTTTTTGACCATTTGCTTTTCTTCTTTCGTAAAATGTCTTTTCAAGTCCTTTGCTCTTTTTTTGCTTGAGCTGTTTGTCTTTATGTTATTAAGTTTTAGGAGTTCTTTATCTATTCTGGTTATTAAACTCTTATCTGATATATAGTACAGAAAAAATTTCTCCCAATCTGTAGGCTTTCTCTTTATTTTGTTGATGATGTCACTTGAAATCCAATTTATATATTTTTTCTGTTTAGAAAAAAAGTATTTTTTTGTCATTGATTGCTTTTCATTGATTTGCATTCCTGGATAAATGTCACTTGATCATGGTTTATAATCCTTTTAATATGCTTTTGGATTTGGCTTGCTAATATTTTGTTGAGGATTTTTGAGTCTATGTTCATAAGGGATTTTGGTCTGTAGTTTTCTTGTGGTGTCTTTCTCTTGATATCAGGAAACTATGAGCCTTATAAAATGTGTTAGGAAGCGTTCCCCTCTCTCTCTTTTTTTTTTTTTAGGTTTAAAAAGAACTGGAGTCACTTCTTCTAAAAAACGTTTGGTAGAATTCCACAGTGAATCCATCTGGTCTAGAATTTCTCTTTGTTAGGAGGTTTTATTTATTTATTTATTTATTTTAGAATCACTCTGGTTGCATTCATTTATTTATTGTACTTTAGATGAAGGTTTACAGAACAAATAGTTTCTCATTAAACAGTCAGTACACATATTGTTTTATGACATTGGTTAACAACCCCACGACATGTCAACAACACTCTCCTTTCTCAACCTTGGAGGACTTTTTTTTTTTTTTTTGGTGAAAATATTCATAGCCAAAGATACACCATTTCAAAAATTTCTGCATGTACAATTCAATGATATTGATTACATTCTTCCAGTTGTGCTGCTATTCTCACTCTCCTTTTCCAAATTATTCCATCACCATTATCTTCAACTCACTGCCCCCTTAGGCTTCCCATGAAACCTTTTGAGTTGCTGTTGTGAGTTTGATCTCACACAGATAATTCTTTTTTCTTTTTTTTTTTGTACTTTAGATGAAGGTTTACAGAACAAATAGTTTCTCATTTGTTAGGAGGTTTTAGATTACTGATTCAGTTTCTCACTTTTTAAGGGTCTGTTGAAATCTTTTATTTCCACTTGAGTCAATGTAGGAAGTTTCTGTGCTTCTAGGATTTTGTTAATTTCATCTAAGTTATCGAATTTGTTGGCATATATTTGTTCACAGTGTTCTCTTACGATCTTGTTCATTTCTGTAGTGTCAGTTATATTGTCCCCACTTTCATTTCTGATTTTAGATATTTGTATCTTGTCTCTCTTTTTCTTCTTTAGTCTAGCTAATGTTTTGTTGATTTTATTGATCTTTTCAGACAACCAACTTCTGGTTTCATTGATTCTCTCTATTCTTTTTCTAGTCTCTATTTCCTTTACCTCTGCTCTGTTCTTTGCCATTTTCTACTTTCTGGTAGCTTTGGGCTTGGTTTGCTCTTCTATTACAGTTGCTTAAGTTGTAAAGTTAGGTTACTGATTTGATATCTTCCTTTAAAAAGAAAAGTAAGCATTTACCATTTTAAATTTCTCTCTGAGCACTGCCTTCACCCATCCCATAAGTTTTGGTATGTTGTGTGTTCATTTTCATTCAAGTCTAAGTATTTTCTGATTCTCTAGGTACTGGCTCCTTCAGTCTGGGACTTGTTATTGCTATTTTCTTGATTATTTGTTAAGTGACTGGCTGGATTATTTTAGGCATGTTTACTGTTACCTGCTACTGTCCCACCTGCTCCTCCCCGAGTCTCTGATGTTGCTCGTGCAAGAGGCGCAGCTTTGGGTATGCCCACAGTCAGCCTGAGATTACAGTAGTACTGGTAAGGTTTTTTTGCTGTCTTTACCTGAGCACACCCAGCGTTAAACTCCAGTAATTTCTGGCTGCTCTATTGTTTAGAGCAGTGTCCTTGGGCATAAACTGCTGTACAGATTAAGCCAATGAAATTGTGGCTTTTTGGATGGAATAGTTTCTGAGGTTAGCGTTTGATAATTGTTCTTATCCCAGCTGTCTTATTCCCCAGTTCTTTTCTGCAAACTAGCTGGACTGCAGTCTAGAGTTTATCTGCATTAGAGCTATGAATCTCCTCCCAATTGTTTTTCACAACAACCTCCACTGTTCTTTTTTTTTTTTTTTTTTAATATTATTGTGCTTTAGGTGAAAGTTTACAGCTCAAGTTAATTTCTCATTCACAAATTTATACACATAATGTTTTGTGACATTGGTTACAATCCCCACAATGTGACAGCATGCTCCACCTTTCCACCCTGTGTTCCCTGTGTTCATTCATCCGATTCCTGTCCCTTTCTACCTTCTTGTCTTGCTTTTGAACAGGAGTTGCCCACTTGGTCTCATATATTTGATTGAACTAAGACACACGTTCCTCACGTGTATTATTTTTTGTTTTATAGGCCTGTCTAATCTTTGTCTGAAAAGCAGTTTTCGGGAATGGTTTCGGTTCTGGGTTAGCAGAGTGTCCTGGAGCCATAGTCTCAGGGTTTCTTCCAGTCTCTGTCAGACCAGTAAGTCTGGTCTTTTTTCATGCGTTTGAATTCTGATTTACATTTTTCTCCCACTCTGTTCGGTACTTGCTGTTGTGATTCCTGTCAGAATGGTCGTTGGTGGTAGCCAGGCATCATCTTGTTCTTCTGGTCTCAGGCTGGTGGAGTCTCTGGTTCATGTGGTCCTTTAGTCCTTTGGGCTAATATGTCTCTTGTGTCTTTGGTTTTCTTCATTCTCCTTTCCTCCAGATGGGATGGGACCAATAGATATATCTTAAATGACTATTCGCAAGCTCTTGAGAGTGACCTTAAGTTTAATTTTCTCGATTCTCTGTTGCAAACGATGTCAGTTCCTTTGAGAAGATATTAGTAGCTATCTGTTTTATGGCCTGATTTTCACCCTAGGCAAAATCTCTGAGCCAGGGTTCTGGAGCTGGGGTTAGGGCAATGGTAAATTTCTCTGTCAGTGACATCACCAGTCTAGGAGCTGAGAGCTTGGTGGAGGGGATGGCAGACTGAGGTCCTCCTGGTTTGCCTCTCTTGGCATGTAAGCATTACCTCAAGTGCCTGAGGAAGGGCTGTTGAGGCCCTAGTATTCTCAGTCTGCCATGCCCATGGTAGAGCCTTCATTCCATACGTGGAGTTTGGGTGGAACAAGGGAGTCCATACCTATCAATTGCAGTCACCCGTGACTTAGTCTCAGCAGTAGGCATCTGGTGGCAGGATAAGAAACACTGAAGTCCTAATCCTCAGAGGAAGAAAGCCTTTTTGGCTGGGAGCTTGCTGGAGAGGGAGCCCTGTATTAGCAGTAGCAGTCTGGAGTAGACTTTCTGCCTCCTTCACTGAATTAAGAGAAGGATAGAGGAGTCAGATTTAATTCAAATTCCACATACTCTTGTCTTTCTTACCAAATTTTCATAGATTTTCTTGATGTTTCATTTGCTGTTTGACCTAGGACCATTTCCAGAGACTTTAAGTGGCTGGTTTAAAAAACAACTTGAACCACGTGAGCCTGTGGTTCTTGAAGTGTGGTCCCTAGACTAGCAGCATAAACATCATCTGGGAAAATGTTAGGAATGAAAATTCTCAAGCCTACCCCATATCTACTCAGTGGAGCTGCTCATACTGTCATACTGGAAGTTGATCTCCATATACAACTTGAAACTGCTTTGTAAGTCAGTTAAGAGACAAAAGTAGAAGAAATATGTATTTATACTCTTTTACAATCACATAATTATCCTTACAGTATTCTCAGTTTTTCTTGTTGATTCAAATTTTTGTCTGGGATTAATTGTTTTCAACCTGAAGAACTCCTTCAGTATTTTTCGTGTGGCTGGTCTACTAACAAAGTATTGTCTCAGGAGAACCTGGGTCTCATTCAATATCTCTGGGTGTAGAGCCCAGGCAAATGTAATTTTTTGCATTAGGTTATTCTGATAGACGAGGACTGATAATCACTGGGATAGATGATTTCCAAGGTCTCTTGAAGTTCTGACATTCTGTGATACTGTGGGTAAGAGAGATCCTACCTCTGAGATCCTTAGTCCATGTTAGACAACATCTTTCTAACATGGCAGGATGGCATGAGCCTGTGGTTCTTGAAGTGTGGTCCCTAGACTAGCAGCATAAACATCATCTGGGAAAATGTTAGAAGTGAAAATTCTCAAGCCTACCCCATATCTACTGAATCATAAACTGTGGGGTTTGGAGACAATCTGCTTTAACTCATATAGTTGTTTTGAGGCTAATCAGAGTTTATATCAAAGCTCCTTTGTAAACTGTTAAGCCTGTATGCACACATATGTTGTTTTTGTGAGCATCTGTTCTGGGCCAGGAACTGTGATAGGGGATTTGTACATGTTATCTCATTTAATTCATAGTCACATTATAAGTAGTGATATAATTATTTGTCAATCTAATTTAGTATTCCAACAGCAGTGACATCTAACTATATCAAAATCTAATTACATTGAAATCCATCTATATCAAAATCTAACTACATAAATATTCAAATACATCAAAATCCAATAGAAGAGCTATAATGGGAATGGTGTTTATTACAATAGTGAGAGTATTTTGTTGCACTCTCCACCCTTCTCACTGACAAAAGCACTAAATTAGGTCTTGTCATATCAGTAGCTAGAGCATGTTAACCCCTAGCAATGACATGTGCATAGTTACTTATGTGACATAGGGGAAGTCATGTTTCCTCTCTGGACTTGAATCTTTTCATTTCAAAATGAGCAGACTTACCAAAAAAATCTTTAAAAGATTCTTTCCACCTTAGTTTGTTAGTTTAAGATGTGCTGTTAGGTATTAAAATAAGTGATCATTAGAAGCTATAGGTAGTGTTTTTCTAATGGACTTCAAGAATTATACAAGCAGCAGTCTTTCTAAATGAATTTGAATGGACCTAGAGGCTAGCTAGTATAGTACATAGTATATTAAAAAAAAAAAAAAAAGAACAAAACCAGGCAAAGACGCCACTAAAAAAGAAAATTACAGACCAATATTTCTCATGAATATAGATGCAAAAATTCTCAACAAAATT
>NW_004444006.1:3565548-3567169 GCF_000243295.1 Trichechus manatus latirostris | reverse complement strand
GATCTTCGACAAGGGCCCAAAGTCCATCAAATGGGGAAAAGACTGCCTTTTTAACAAATGGTGCTGGCAAACTTGGATGTCCATTCTGCAAAAGAATGAAACAGGACCCATACCTCACACCATACACAAAATCTAATTGAAAATGGATCAAAGACCTAAATATAAAGGCAAAAACTATAAAGTTCATAGAAGAAAAAATAGGATCAGCGCTAGAGGCTCTAATACACGGCATTAACAGGATAGAAACCATAACCAACAACACACAAACTCCAGAAGATAAGCTAGATAAGTGGGTTCTTCTAAAAATTAAACACTTACGCTCATCAAAAGAGTTCACCAACAGAGTGAAAAGAGAACCTACAGACCAGGAAAAAAAAATTGGACATTACAAGTTAGACAAAGGTCTAATCTCTTAAAATCTACAAGAAAATCCAACACCTCTACAACAAAAAGGTAAATAATCCAATTAAAAAATGGGCAAAGGAAATGAACAGACACTTCACCAAAGAAGACATTCAAGCGGCCAATAGACACATGAGGAATTGCTCGCTATCACTAGCCATTAGAGAAATGCAAATTAAAACCACAATGAGATACCATCTCACTCTGTCATTACTGGCACGAATCAAAAACACTGGAAATAACAAATGTTGGAGAGGTTGCGGGGAGATTGGAACTCTTATGCACTGGTGTTGGGCATGTATAATGATACAACCATTTTGGGAAATGATATGGCACTTCCTTAGAAAATTAGAAATAGAAATACCATACGATCCAGCAATCCCACTCCTAGGAATATATCCTAGAGAAATAAGAGCCGTCACTCGAATAGACATATGCACACCCATGTTCATTGCATCATTGTTGACAATAGCAAAATGATGGAAACAACCTAGATGCCCATCAGCAGATGAATGGATAAATAAACTATGGTACATACACACAATGGAGTATGCAATGAGAAAGAGCAACAATGAATCTGTGAAGCATCTCATAACATGGATGAAACTGGAGGACATTGTGCTCAGTGAAATAAGTCAATCACAAAAGGACAAATATTGTATGAGACCTCTACTGTAAAAACTCAGGAAAATGTTTACACACAAAAAGAAGCAATATTTCTTGGTTACGAGGGATGGGAGGGGTGGGCGGGACAAGTAAATAGGCAATAGATAATTGGTAACTTTGGTGAAGAGTAAGACAGTACACAATACTGGGGATGCCAGCACAATTTGTACGAGGAAAGGTCATGGAAGCTCCATAGACACATCCAAACTCCACGAGGGACTGAATTGCTGTGCAGAGGGCTGTGGGGACCATGGTCTCGGGAAGCATCTAGATCAATTGGCATAACACAGTTTATAAAGATAATGTTCTACATTTTACCTTGGTGAGTAGCGTCTGGGGTCTTAAAAGCCTGTGAGCAGCCATCTAAGATAATCCACTGGTCTCATCCCTTTGGGAACGAGGGAGAATGAAGAGAACAGGATACAAGGAAAAGATTAGTCCAGAGGACTAATGGACCACAGCTACCACGGCCTCCACCAGACTGAGTCCAATACAGCTAGATGGTGCCCAGCTACCACCACTGACTGCTCTGACTGGGATCAAAACAGAGGGT
>NW_004444006.1:3553513-3564749 GCF_000243295.1 Trichechus manatus latirostris | reverse complement strand
ACAATTAAAAAACAAACAAACAACCAAACCCGTTGCCGTCGAGTTGCTTCCCACTCACGGTGACTTTATAGGACAGAATAGAACTGCCCCATAGGTTTTCCAAGGAGTGCTTGGTGGATTCGAACTGCTGACCTTTTGGTTAGCAGCCATAGGTCTTAACCAGTATGCCACCAGGGTTTCCAGTATATAGTATATAAACCAAAAAACCAAACCTGTTGCCGTTGAGTTGATTCCAACGCATAGTGACCCTATAGTATAGAGAGTATAGAGAGTATAGAGTATATAGTGTAGTCTCTCTGTGGGTTAACAAACAAATTTGCCTCCAAAATAGGTTGCCTGTTGTTCCTATAGAGTTTTCACTTCTGCAGGTTTGTTTACAGGCACAGCAGCAGCATGTTTTCATATGTTTGAAGGCTTAAAGCTTTTTACTTTTTTGAAATTTCTATAGTTGAACATTTAGAAGTAGGGGAAATAAAAGGGAGATTAAAACGATTTTCCCTCTGTCCTTTATGGAACAGAAATCTGCTGCTTTGTTCTCTCAAAGGCTTAGTGTTTTGCAGAGGCTTTGCCAGGAATGTGGAGTTTTCCCTTGGGAATCAGAGATGGGCCCAGTACACATTTACTTTAAATCTAAAAAAGACAAGCTTTTCAGATGTTAATCAGTCCAGCAGGACTCAGGAGGCTGTGTAGTTTGGGGGACAGTAGCCAGGTTCTTACTATTGATGTTAATTTTAAGAAAGGATCACAAAGGTAGAATTACCCCAGAGGGCAGTGCTCTGAACTAGGGATTCAATACAACCTCCAAATGTCACACAACAAGCAAAAAAGCACTGGTAACACGAGGAGCTTATTTGGGTGTCAGGTTTTCACATTTTCTTTAGGCTTTTTTCTATGCCCCTCACTCCAGCTGCTAGTGAATGCTTTACTGCCAATTAAAGCCACAAACATCATGTTGGACACTTGAAAAAAAATTCTCTGCCTTGGAAAGAGCGCAGGAGCCACATCTTTGTACCTATTCCCCCTTAAGACAGACATTTTTGTCGTATTTGCTTCAGATTGCTCTTGTGCTTGTATACACTCTCTTTCTCTAAATAAATAAAACATGACAGAGACAGTGAAGTCAGCTTTGTACCCCTTCTCTCCAGTTCTTTTCTACTTCCTCACCAAAGGCAACCACAATCCTGCATTTGCTGTGTATCCTTCTTGGTGGTGTTTTTTGTTTATGTGTGTGTGTGTGTGTGTGTGTGTGTTTGAGTGTGTTGGCCATATTCACGAGTGAAATCATACCATATGTATTACTGAACTTGCGTTTTTCATTCAACATTATTCTTTTTAGATGTTTAGATATTTCCTTGTTGAGATATAGATAGACAGAGTTCATTCACTTGTAATGTTTTTAGGTTCCATTGAGTTGATTCTGACTCATAGCATGAAACAACAGAATGAAACTCTGCCCAGTCTAGTGCCATCCTCACAATCATTGTTATGCTTGAGCCTATTATTGCAGCCACTGTGTCAATCCATCTTGTTGAGGGTTGTCATGGATTGAATTGTGTCCCCCCAAAATATCTGTCAACTTGGCTGGGTCTTGATTCCCAGTATTGTATGATTGTGTATCATTTTGTAATCTGATGTGATTTCCTTAAGTGTTGTAAACTCTATCACTATGATGTAATAAGATGGATTAGCGGCAGTTATACTGATTAGTCTACAAGATTAGTGTCTTAAGCCAATCTCTTTTGAGATATAAAGGAGAGAAGCGAGCAGAGACACATGGGACCTCAAACTACCAAGAAAGCAGTGCCGGGAGCAGAGCGCATCCTTCGGACCTGAGGTTCCTGCACTGAGATGCTCCCAGAACAAGGGAAGACTAATGACAAAGCCCTTCCTCCACAGTCAACAGAGAAAGCCTTTCCCTGGAGCTGATGCCCTGAATTTGGACTTGTAACCTACTAGACTGTGAGAGAATATATTTCTCTTTGTTAAAAGCCATCCACTTGTGGTATTTCTGTTATAGCAGCACTAGATGACTAAGACAAGGGTCTTCCTCTTTTTCTATTTTGCTGATCCTCTACTTTACCAAGCATAATGTCCTTCTCCAGGGACTGGTTCCTCCTGATAACATATCTAAAGTACGTGAGATGAAGTCTCACCATTTTTGCTTCCAAGGAGCACTCTGGCTGTACTTCTTCCAAGACATACTTGTGCCTTCTTCTGACAGTCCATGGTATATTCAGTATTCTTCACCAGTATTGTAATTCAGATGTATCAGTTTTTCTTTGGTCCTTCTTATTCATTTGTCCAGCTTTTGCATGCATATGAGGTGATTGAAAGTACCATGACTGGGGTCAGGTGCACTTAAGTCCTCAAAGTGACATTGCTGCATTTCAACACTTCAAAGAGGTCTTTTGCAGCAGATTTGACCAATGAAATATGTCATTTGATTTCTTGACTGCTGCTTCCATGGGCATTGATTGTGGATCCAAGTAAAATGAAATCCTTGACAACTTTAATCTTTTCTCCGTTTATCATGATATTCCTTATTGGTCCAGTAGTGAGGATTTTTGTTTTCTTTATGTTCAAGTTTAATCCATACTGAAGGCTGTGGTCTTTGATCTTCATCAGTACGTGCTTCAAGTCCTCTTCGCTTTCAGCAAGCAAGGTTGTGTAATCTGCATATCGCAGGTTGTTAATGAGTCTTCCTCCAGTCCTGATGCTGCATTCTTTTTCATATAGTCCAGT
This sequence comes from Trichechus manatus latirostris, assembly GCF_000243295.1. Classification (NCBI taxonomy): domain Eukaryota; kingdom Metazoa; phylum Chordata; class Mammalia; order Sirenia; family Trichechidae; genus Trichechus; species Trichechus manatus. The sequence goes on along the minus strand of NW_004444006.1, from coordinate 3,562,007 downwards.
TTCTTGGATTATTTGCTCAGCATACAGATTGAAAAAGTATGGTGAAAGGATACAACCCTGAGGCATACCTTTCCTGATTTTAAACCGTGCAGTATCCCCTTGTTCTGTTTGACCGACTGCCTCTGGGTCTGTGTACAGGTTCTGCATGAGCACAATTAAGTGTTCTGGAATTCCCATTCTTCACAATGTTATCCATGATTTGTTATGATCCACAGAGTCGAATGCGTTTGATATTCAGTAAAACGAAGGTAAACATCTTTCTGGTGTTTTCTGCTTTCAAACAGTGATATCCCTGGATCCATATCCTCTTCTGAATCCAGCTTGAATTTGTGGCAGTTCTCTGTCAGTGTACTGCTGCACCCATTTTTGAATTATTTTCAGCAAAATTTTACTTGCATGTGGCATTAGTGATAATGTTAGATCATTTCTGCATTCTGTTGGATTACCTTTCTTTGGAATGGGGACAAATGTATATCTCTTCCAGTCAATTGACCAGGTAGTTGTCTTCCAAATTTGTTGGCATTGACAAGTGAGCACCTCCAGCGCTGCATCCATTTGTTCAAACATCTCAATTGGTATTCCATCAATTCCTGGAGCCTTGTGTTTCGCTAATGCCTTCAGTGTAGCTTGGACTTCTTCCTTCAGTACCATCAGTTCTTGATCATATGATACCTCCAGAAATGGTTGAACGTAGATCAGTTATTTTTGATATAGTGACTGTCTATTCCTTCCCTCTTCTTTTGATGCTTCCTGCGTTGTGCAATATATTACCCACAGAATCCTTCAGTATTGCAGCTCAAGGCTTGAATTTTTTCTTCAGTTCTTTCAGTCTGGGAGCCTTGATGGTGTAGTGGTTTAGAGCTATGGCTGCTAACCAAAAGGTCGGCAGTTCAAATCCACCAGCCACTCCTTGGAAACCCTATGGGGCAGTTCTGCTCTGTCCTATAGAGTTTCTATGAGTCGGAATCAACTAGATGGCGGCAGGTTTTGAGGTTTTTTTTTTTTCCTTCAACTTGAGAAGTACCGAGTGTGTTTTTCGCTTTTGGTTTTCTAACTCTAGGTCTTTGCATATTTCATTATAATATTTTACTTTGTCTTCTCATTCAACCCTTTGAAATGTTCTGTTCTACTCTTTTACTTCATCAATCTTCCAATTGCTTTAGCTACTCTACGTTCAAGAGCAAGTTTCGGAGTCTCTTCTGACATCCATTTTGGTCTTTTCTTTCTTTCTCATTTTTTTAAATGACCTTTTGCTTTCTTCATGTATGATGTCCTTAATGTCATTCCACAACTCGTCTGGTCTTCAGTCAGTGGTGTTCAACGTGTCAAATCTATTCTTGAGATGGTCTCTAAATTCAAGTGGGATATATTCAAGTTTGTACTTTGGCTCTTGTAGACTTGCTTGAATTTTCTTCAGTTTCACCTTGAACTTGTATAGGAGCAATTGATGGTCTGTTCCACAGTCGGTCCCTGACATTGTTCTTACTGGTGATACTGCGCTTTTCCATTGTATCTTTCCACAGGTATAGTTGATTTGATTCCTGTGTATTCCATCTGGTGAGGTCCATGTTGATGAAAAATGGTATTTCCAATCAATAAATCATTGATCTTGCAAAATTTTGTCATGTGATCTCCAGTGTCATTTCTGTCACCAAGACTATATTTTCCAACTCAGATCCTTCTTCTTTGTTTCCAACTTTCACATTCCAATCACCAGTTATTTTCAATGCATCGTGATTGTATATTTGATCAATTTTAGACTGCAGAATTTGGTAAAAATCTTCAATATCTTCATCTTTGGCCTTAGTGGTTGGTGTGTAAATTTGAATAATAGTCGTATTAACTGGTCTTCCTTGTAGGTGTATGGATATTATTGTATCACTGACAGCATTGTACTTCAGGATACTTCTTTTTTTTTTTGTATTTTATTGTACTTCAGGTGAAGGCTTACAGAACAAATAGTTTCTCATGAAACAGTAGTACACATGTTGTTTTATGCCATTGGTTAACAACCCCACAACATATTAACCCTCTAAATTCTCAACCTTTTTTTTTTGGTGAAAATACACATAGCCAAAGATACATCGTTTCAAAAATTTCTACATACATAGTTCAGTGACATTGACTACGCTCTTCCAATTGTGCTGTTATTCTCACTTAAGATGAAGGCTTACAGAACAAAATAGTTTCTCATTTAACAGTTACTACAAATGTTGCCCTATGACAATGGTTAACAATCTCACAACACATCAACAATATCCTTACTCAACCTCGGGTTCCCTATCACCAGCTTCCTTGTCCCCTTCTGCCTTCTGGCCCTTGTCACTGGATTCCTGTACCTCGTTAGTCTCATTTGGTTTTACGGGGCTGTCCACTCCCAGGCTGAACGGTGAACCTTGGAGGTAACTTCACCACTGAGCTAAAAGGGTGTCTGGGGGCCATACTCTTGAGGTTTCTCCAGTCTCCTTTAGGCCAGTAGATCTGGTCTTTTTTGTGTGTGTGAGTTAGAATTATGCTCTACGTCCTTCTCCAGCTCTGTTCAGAACCCTCTGTTGTGATCCTGGTCAGAGCAGTCAGTGGTGGTAGCCAGGCACCATCTAGCTGTACTGGACTCAGTCGGTGGAGGCCTTGGTAGCTGTGGACAATTAGTCCTTCGGACTAATCTTTTCCTTGTATCCTGTTCTCTTCATTCTCCCTTGCTCCCGAAGGGATGAGACCAGTGGAGTATCTTAGATGGCCGCTCACAGGCTTTTAAGACCCCAGACACTACTCACCAAGGTAGAGTGTAGAGCATTGTCTTTATAAGCTGTTTCATGCCAATTGAGGTAGATGTTCCCCGAGACCATGGTCCTCAGAGCCCTCCGCCCAGCAATTCAGTCCCTCAGGGAGTTTAGATGTGTCTATGGGGCTTCCATGACCTTTCCTTGTACAGGTTGTGCTAGTTTCCCTTATATTGTGTACTGTCTCACCCTTCTCATTTTGAGTTGTGCCACATCAGCAGTGGAGGTCCCAGAAGCTTGACTCCGTTCATATCATTAAGGTCAACTCTATTTTGAGGAGGCAGCTCTTCCTCAGTCGTCTCTTGAGTGCCTTCCAACCAGAGGAGCTCATCTTTCGGCACTGTATCAGACAGTGTTCCACTGCTATTCATAACGTTTTTACTGGCCAATTTTTTCCGAAGTAGACTGCCAGGTCCTTCTTCCTAGTCTGTCTTAGTCTGGAAGCTCTGCTGAAAGCTGTCCACCATGGGTAACCCTGCTGGTATTTGAAATACTGGTGGCATAGCTTGCAGCATTACAGAAACACGCAAGCCACCACATACAACAAACTGACAGACATGTGGTGGTCACTTATAATAGTGAATAGTATACTTCTACTATGAATATTGTTGGAGAATAATTAAAAATAAAATCTCCAGCCAACCCAGAAAATACTTTCCACAAATGCAGAAAAAAAAGGAAAGAAAAGGAAACCAATGTGTTATTGAATAACCATTTAATCAGACTGTGATGTACATCACAGGTAATCTACTAATAGGATTGTATATATATATAGAGAAATCTCACCCTTTCACCTAGCCAGGCAAATACGATCCATTATTTATATGTTGTGAAGATGAAGGACAACTTGTCACCATGTAAGAGGACTTGACAGCACTATTTACATAGTTTATCCAAAATTCATCTGGTGATCATCTGTGATAGTTAATTGCCTGTATCCAAAGGAAAAAAATAAAACTTCTTTTATTTCTATGAGAAGCAGGCAGTTACTGTTTGGAGCAAGGCACCTGGGCTAAACTCCCAGGGTGACAGATAGTTAGGGGCCTGTCTTCATTGATGTATATATTTCAAAGAGATGGCTCCTAGACCCTTAAGTATATTTCTGGGTTTTAATGCTGGCTAGAGTCTTATTTAGTTTTTAAAAAGTTTTACATACGTATCAAAGGGATAGAAGAAGGCTTTACTATTACAAGTTTTCTGTAGGAAATGCTCTGAGAAATCAGAGAGGGGAAAAGCTCTCTTTCCCTTTTGGCAACAAGAAAAATTCAGTTGTACAGTATACCACATATTTATTTATCAGTTACATCATTGATGGGCATATAGGCTGTTTTAAATTTTTTGTTACTACAAATAATATGCCAATGAATATCCTCATACATGCATTCCTGGGCAGTGTGCTAGGGTTTGTTAGGTAATGAGTTTTTTAACAGTACCGGATACTTCAAAATTGTACTTCAAAATGGTTAGTCTATTTATATTTCCACCAACAAATAAAATTTTCTGTTTCTCCATATCATCAACACTTTAAATTTCAGACTTAAAATCTTTTTTTGCCAATTGTATGAGTATGTAATGGCATCTCATTATTGTTTTATTTTTATTTTCGTAATTATTAATTGTAGCCCTGGTTTCACAGTGGTTAGAGCTTGGCTGCTAAATAAAAGGTCAGCAGTTACAATCCACCAGCTGCTCCTTGGAAACCCTGTGGGGCAGTTCTACTCTGTTCTGTAGGGTAACTATGAGTTGGAATTGACTCGACGGCAACAGGTTAATTATTAATTGAGTATTTTGCAACGTGTTTATTAGCCATCTGTGTTTAATCATTTGTGAATTGCCAATTTTTTATTTTTTTTCAACTTTTCTTTTGGGTTGCTGGTTTGCATTATTGATTTGTAAAGGCTGTTTGTATATTCCAAAAATTAATTCCTTATCTACTAAATGCAAGTATTTCCTGCCTACTCCCAGTTCCCTCCATTGCCAAAGATAATCTTTTTGTAAACTTCTCATCCTTTTCATTTTGTTTGCGGTGTCTTTTCACATACCATACAGAAGTTTTTTTTTAACTGTTAAATATGTTTATATTTTCCTTTATTTTTGTGAATTTTAAATTTTATTTAAGAAATTCTTTCCTGTATTAAAGTTAGAAACATATTTTCATTTAAAAGTTTTAAAGTTTTGTTTTTCACATTTAAGTTGTTACTCCATCTACTTTTTGTGTATGTTTGTGGTATGAGATAAATATCTAATTTTTTATATAGAGAGCCAACTGTTCTAACATCTGTTATGGAATGATATATCATTTTTACACTGCTTTGTGGTGACTCCTCTGTCATATACTAATTTTCTACGTTCATGTGTATTTGTTTTGGGTTTTTTAATTTCCAGTCCATCTGATTATTTTTCTCACTTTGCACATATACTGTCTTAATTATTATAGCTTATAACAAGTGTAGGCTATCAGTAGGGATAGTCTGACTAACTTATTCTTCAATACTTTCCTAACTTTCTTGGACTGGCGCTCGCCTATTGAATAATTGAGTTTGTCAAGTTCCATAAAAATTCTGTTGATGAGAATTGTATTAAATTTATAGATTAATTGAGAGAACCAACCCCTTATGATGTTAGGTCTTCCCATTTTTGGAAATGGGCAATTGTTTCATTAATCAGGTGCCATTTGTATCTTTCAATATTGTTTTAAAAATATCCATGTATCTAATTTTCTTAGATATATTTCTAGATAGCTTATAGTTTGTGTTGATATAATAAATTCATTTAAACTAGATTTTTCTAATTGTTTCTTGTTGAAATACAGGAATTCTGTTGATTTTTATATGTTGGTATTTAGTAACTTTGCTGAACTCTTATTAGTTTTAATGGTTTGGTTGTAGATTTGTTTGGATTTTCTAAGTAAACAGTCATGTCACTTATAAACATTGACAATTCTATGGTTTTCTTTCCAACCTTTATACTTCATATATTTTCTTTATCTTGTCTAATTGCAATGGTGAGGATTGCTGCTGGAACGTTTATTAGTAGGAGTGATAGAGATGCCTTGGTCTTTATCTGTACTTTAATGGGAATGCTTCTAAAATTTCACCATTGAGTCTGATATTTGATGTAAGTTTTTGATACATAGTGGTTGTCAGGTTAAGGAAGTTCCTATCTAGTCTTAAGTAGCTTTTTTTTTCCTTTCTTCCTTTTTTGGTAATATTCATCTTGAATGAGTATTGCATGTTTATCAAATGCTTTTTTTCTATCCTTCAGTCTGTAAATTGATAAATTATACTAATAGATTTTCTAATGTTGAATTATCCATGAAGTATTAGAGTAAACCTTACTTGATCATGATTTATAGTCAGATTTTTAATACATTGATTATTCACCAATATTTTGTTTAGGATTTTTGCATCTATCTACATGAATGAGATTGGTATATAATTTTATTTTCCTGTACATTTTATCATTTACTCATTCAACAAATATTTATTGAGTCTATAATATGTTCCAGGTACTGTTAATATAGTAATGAGGCTTATATTCTACTAGGGGGAAGACAGACCATAAACAAGATAATTAATTAAACATATAGCATGTTAGATGTTTACAAATGTTAATGATAAAAAAAAAGCAGGAATAGAGATAGGGAGTGTGTGTGTAGGGTATATGCAATTTTATATAAGGATGAACACGGAAGGCTCTCTGACAAAATGACATTTCAGTAACGACACCTGGAAGAAGACAAAGTTCAAAGGCCCTGAGTTGGGTGTATGGTGGGTTCAAGGAACAGAAAGGAAACCATTCTTGCTAGAACTGGTTTTTCTGTCAGGCCAATAAATGAATCGGATAGCTTTCCCTATTTTTCTAACTTAATATTTTGAAGTATGGATTTCACAGGAAGTTTCAAATATAGTACAGAGATGTTGCTTGTACCCTTCACCCAATTTATCCCAGTGGTTACATCTTATATAATTATAGTACAATATCAGAACCAGAAAATTAACATTGGTACAATGTATATGTATAGTTCTATGCCATTTTATCACATGTGTAGATTTGTGTAACTAAAACCTCAATCAAGATACAGAACTATTCCATCACCACAAAGATCTCCTTCATGCTACTCCTTTATACTCATACCTACCCTCCTCTCCACTGCCATCCACAACTCTTGACAACTACAAATCTATTCTCTATTTCTATACTTTTGTCATTTTGAGAATGTTATATGAATGGAATTATATAGAGACTGGATTTTTTCATTCAGCACGACTTTCTGGAGATTGTTCCAGGTTGTTGTGTGTATCAATAGTTAGTTCCCTTTTTTTACTGAGTAGTATTCCATGGTATTGCCGGACATTTTGTTCATTTCCAGTTTTTGTTATTACAAATAAAGCTGCTATGAATATTTGTGTAGAGGTTTTTGTGTGGACATATGTTTTTGTTTCTCTGGGATAAATGCCCAGAAATACAGTTGCTGGGTTGTATGGTAAATGTCTCTTCAGAAACTGCTGAACTGTTTTCCAGAGTGTTTTTACCATTTTACATTTGCAAAAGCAATATATGAGAGATCCCATTTTTGGGAATCCTCACAACTGTTTGGTATTGTCACTATTTTATATTTTAGCAGTTCTGGTAAGTGTGTATTAGTATCTCATTGAGGTCTTAATTTGCATTTTTCTACTGGCTAATGATGTTGAGCATCTTTTCGTGTGCTTATTTACCATTCATGTATCCTCTTCAGTGAAATGTCTCTTTATGTCTGTTGCCCATTTTCTAAGTGGATTGTTCGATTTTGAGAGTTCTTTATATTCTAGATGTAAGTCCTTTGTGAGATATGTGGTTTGCAAATCTTTTCTCCCAGTCTCTAGGTTGTTTTTTCATCCTCTTAACAGGGTCTTTTGTGGGGTAAAAGTTTTTAATTTTAATGAAATTCAATTTATTGATTTTTTAAAAATTTTATAGGTTGTACCTTTGGTGTCATGTGTTAGAACTCTTCAGCAAGGCCTAGGATCCAAACATTTCCTCCTGTTTTCTTCTAAAAGTTTTATAGCTTTAGATTTACATCTGTGAATCACTTTGAGTTAATTTTTGAATAAGGTATGAGTTTAGGTTGAGGTTCATATTTATACCTCATGTTCCAGCAACGTGTTGAAAAGGCTATCCTTCCATCAAATTGTTTTTGCAACTTTGTTAAAGATCAGTTGGACAATAATTTAAGTAGATACTCCACTCTAAAAGAGGTGGACCATAACTTCTCACTCCTTAAATGTGGGCTGCACGTAGTAACTTCTTTTCAAAGAGGAAAGAGTAACTTTACAGTGGAGAAACCTGACACACACTACCTCTGCCAGGTGATCGAGATTAATGTCAGTGGTGATAATTACATTAATAGTATATACCCATCATATAATGTGATGATGTAACACATATACCATACTAATTAAGATGTAAATAATAGGAGAATTAGATGTGGGAAATTTGGGAACTCTCCATACTATTTTTGAAAATTTTCGGTAAATCTAAAATGGTTCTAAAAAGATTATCTCAAAAATCAGTCTGACAGATAAAGGTCTAATCTCCATAATCTACAAGAAAGTCCAACACCTCTGCAACAAAAAGACAGATAATCCTATTAAAAAATGGGCAAAGGAAATGAACAGCCACTTCACCGAAGAAGACATCCAAATGGCCGACAGACACATGAGGAAATGCTC
>NW_004444006.1:3529571-3551979 GCF_000243295.1 Trichechus manatus latirostris | reverse complement strand
GGCTATGTGTATTTTCACCAAAAAAAAAAAAAAGGTTGAGAAGTTAGAGGGTTGACATGTTGTGGGGTTGTTAACCAGTGTCATAAAACAATATGTGTACTACTGTTTCATGAGAAACTAGTTGTTCTGTAAGCCTTCACCTGAAGTGCAATACAAAAAAAAAATTTAAAAAAACTAAAAAAAAAAAATCAGTCTGACATATTTGTGTAGGTCTATTTCTAGGTTTTATATTATGTGCCATTGAGCTATGTTTCTGTCCCTCTGCCAGTACCAGACAGCCTTGATTAATGTAGCTATATAATAAGTCCTGAAATTGGTAGACTGATTCCTCCCACTTTATTCTTCTTCTTAAAAATTGTTTTAGATAGTCTAGTTCCTTTGCTTTTCTATATAAATTTTAGAGTACTCTTGTGTATAAAAATTTTGCTGGGATTTTCATAGGAATTATCCTAAACCAGCTTATCATTTTGGGGATAATTGGTATCTTTACTATGTTTAGTCTTCCAATCCATGAACATGGTAAGTTTATTTATTTATTTAGGTCTTTGATTTTTTTCATCAGCATTTTGTTGTTGTCAGTATATAAATCTTGTATATGTATTGTTAGGTTTACTCCTAAGTGTTTCTCTTTTGTTGAGTGATTTTAAATGGCATTGTGTTTTAAATTTCAGTTTTATGTATGCTCATTGTTAGTATATGGAAATACAGTTGATTTTTGTATGTTCATCTTGTATTGGACAACCTTGCTGGACTCACTTATTAGTTCTAGGAGGTTTCTACATAGACCATCATGCCATCTACAAAGAGGAATGGTTTTGATGTGTTGTATATTCATGTTTATTCAGTTCAATGGTTTAGTAATTTCCCTTGAGATTTCCTCTTTGACCCATAGATTATGTAGGAGTGCGTTGCTTAGTTTTCAAATGTTTGGAGATTTTCCTCTTATATTTCTGTTATTGATTTTTAGTTTGATTCCACTGTGATTAGAGAGCACTCTCTGTAGCATTTCAATTCTTTTAAATTTTTTGAGGTTGGTTTCATGGCCCAGAATATGGAATTGGTAGTCAGAATAACGGCCCCCTAAATGTGTCCACGTCTTAATCCCTGGAACCTGTGAATATGTTAGACTATATGGCATAGAGGAATTAAGGTTGAAGATAGAATTAAGACTGCTAATCAGTTGACCAAAGGTTGAGGAGTTAATCCTGGATTATCCAGATGTGCCCAATGTAATCACATGGGACCTTATACATGGAAGAGGGAGGCAGGACAGAGAGAACCAGAGAGATGGTAGTATCAGAAGAACTTGTCGTGATCTTTCTGACTTTGAAGATGGAGGAAGAAGGCCACAAGCCAAGGAAGGTGAAAAAGACATGGAAACAGATAATCCCCTAGAACCTCCATAAGGAATGCAGCCCTGCTGACATTTTTATTCTAGCCTAGTAAGATCCATTTCAGATTTATGACCTCCAGAACTGTGAGATAATAAATTTGCATTGTTTTATAAGCCATTAAATTTGTGCTAATTTGTTATGGCAGTGAATAAAAAATTAATATAGTGGTTCATGTCAGCATATTTTTCACGGACGCTTGAAAAGAATGTGTATTCTGCTGTTGGGTGGAGTGTTCTATAAATGTTGATTAGATCCTACAGGTTTATGGTATTTTTGAGTTCTTCTATATCCTTGCTGATTTTCTGTCTAGTTGTTCAATTATTTGCTGAGAGAGGGGTGTTGAAATCTCCAGCAATAAGTATGGATTTGTCTCTTTTTCTTCTTATAGTTCCATCATTTTTTTTTTAATTATTGGGGTGAAATTTATATAACATTCAATTTACCATTTTAAAGTATATAATTAAGTGATACTTAGTGTATTCACAATGTTGTGCAACCACCAGCTCTCTCTAACTTTAAAACATTTTTGTCACCTTATAAAAACACCCCATACTCATTGAGTAGTAATTCCCCCTCCCCCTATCCCTTAGTAACTGGTAACTTTCTGTAACTAGTAACGTTCTACCTCTATGGTTTTGCCTATTATGGATATGTCATATGAGAAGGAATCATGCAATATTTGACCTTTTATGTCTGGCTTCTTTGACTTAGATGATATTTTTGAGGTTCATCCAAGTTATAGCATATATCAGTACCTTTTTTATGGCTGAGTAATATTCCATTGTGTATATATACCAAAATTTGTTTATCCATTCATCACATGATAGACATTTGAGTTGTTTCTACATTTTGACTATTATGAATAATGCTGCTATAAACATTCATGTACAAGGTTCTGTGTAGACATATGTTTTCATTTCTCTTGGGTATATACCTAGGAGTGGAATTGCTGGATCCCGTGGTAATTCTGTTTAATTTTTTGAGGAAATGACAAACCGTTTTCCACAGTGGCTTCACCATTTCGCATTCTTATCAGCAATGTACGAGGGTTCCTACTCCCCTTATCTTTGTCAACACTTGTTGTTTTCCATTTTGTTTATTATAGGCATCGTAGTGGGTGTGAGGAGTCCCTGGGTGGTGCAGATGGTTAATGTGCTCGACTATTAACTAAAAGGTTTGAATTTAAGTCCACACATGGGCACCTTGGAGAAAAGGCCTGGTGATTGACTTCCAAAAAATCAGCCACTGAAAATTTTATGGAGCACAGTTCTACTCTGACACACTTCGGGTTGACTTGAGTTGGGGTCAACTTCACGATAATTGGTACTGGTATTAGTAGGTATGAAGTGGCATCTCACTGTGGTTTTGATTTGCATTTCCTTAATGACCAGTGGTGTTAAAAATATGTTCATGTGCTTTTCCGCCTTTTTTTATATCTTCTTTGGTGAAATGTCTATTCACGTCTTTACTCATTAAAAAAAAAAAGTCTTTTTGTTCAGTTATAAGAGTTCTGTATAAATTCTGGATATTAAACCCTTATCAGATATATGAATTTGGACTTCTAGCCTCCTAAACTGTGAGAGAATAAGTTTATATTTGTTAAAACCATCCATTTGTGGCATTTCTGTTATAGCAGTACTAGATAACTGAGACATTCCCCATTCAGGCTTCTTTGAAGCCTGAGAGAGCCCTGCTTGCTTCTGGGTAGAGGTGGGTATTCAGGTCTTCACTAGGCCTCCACTAATACACCCTACCTTGACTGGGAGTTGCAGGGGCGCCTCATTACTGCATCCCATGAGGCTTTCATTTACACTGTAGGGAGGGACTGGATTTGTTAATGCTGCACAGATGCGGAAGTCCAGTCTTATCCCTCTATTAGACCTCTTCTGACACTGCCCTAGCTGAGGGAATGAAGGGTACTTTATTACTGCCGGTTGAGGGTGGAAATCCAAGCTCCCCATGTGGTCTCCACTGACACTGTTGGATATGGGGTATTTATTACCACCCAGAGGTAATGCAAGTCCTGCATATCACTTGGCCCTTTCTCATGATAAGATGGGAGATGGGGTGCCATGGTACAGGCTCACCGTTTGGCTTTTGCTGGTGGGGGTGGATGTGGGGCCAGTTTTTTTCTGTGATGTTTGCATGACATATAGTGGTTATTGTCTAAAAGTTTTATGTCTTTCAAGGCTGCTGCTTTTCTGGTTCTTTGGCTAGAGAGAGCAGGCATTTCTCGGTCCTTTTTTAGCGTAGGTCCTTCTGGTTTTCCAAGTTGCTGGCTTCGCCAATACTGAGCCTAGAATATATTAGGTCAAAATATAACCCAGTGAATTCACTACAGTGTTGTTCCTTGGTTCCTGTGTTCCCTAGGTGGTAGCATTCTCTGAGACAGAGCTCTTATCAGGGCCTCTTCTATCTTTTTCTCCTTACTTGCTTTATTTTGCCTGACATTTATATTGCTACTCCAGCTTTTATTGGTTAGTATTTTTCTAGTATATTTATTTTCCATTATTTTATTTTAACCATTCTCAGTATTTACGATTTAGTTGTCCTTCTTATAAACAGAATATAGCCAGACTTTAAATAAATCAATGTGTACATTTCTGTCTTTTATTAAATGAGTTTACATATATTGCATTTAATCATATATTTAAACTTTCATCTACCACCCTCTTTTTTATGGTTTTTCTCTCCTCCCCCCCATTTCCTGTGTTCTGTTTTATTGAGATTTGTTTCATTTTTTTCCTGTACAAGTTTAGAATTTACCAATTCCATTTGTTTTCTTTTAATGGATACCCTTGAATATTTTTTAATGAGACAAGGATCTTAGAACACTTAAACTGAGTTACCCTCTCCCATCTTCTGTTTCATTATTGACTGGTATTTTAGTTCCATTTCATTATTAACCTGTTAATTAGATACTATCAAAAATTTTTGCAGTTCATATTATTTACACTTAACAATGCCTTTTTGAATATTTTCTTGCCTCAATTCCTTTCATTCTCCCCTTTTGATATTTCTATCATGGCCTCTTGTCCTGTGTCTCTTTATTTTCTTTTATATTTTCCAGCTGTGTTTCTCTCTGTGCTGTATGCTGGGTGATTTTCTCAGATCTGTTTTCCAGTTCACTACTAGTAGGTTGATAATTACTTTCTCTCAGCATGTTAAAGCTAATACTCCATTTCTTCTAATGTTAGTTACTGCTGATGGGAAAATGGTTGTCAGTCGGATTATTGTTTCTTTTGAGATTTTTTTTTTTATTTTTTGGTTTATGGATTCTATTTTTTCCGTCTCTTTGAATATTTTAAATATACCCATTTTAAAAATACCTTTTGGATTGCAGTGTAATCCTAGTTGTCTCAGAAGGGAATCCACTCATTTGTTTTGCCTGTTGCCTGGCTTTCATGGTGGTTTTCTAGTGTGGTTTTTTGTTTTTGACTGTGAAGTTCTCCTAGGTGGGAGTTGTTTATATTGGATTTCTTTATGTTCCTTGGGTTGTGGAGGTGTGTCTATGGGGAAGTTTTTTGTTTGTTTTTTCTACCTTTTCTTCAAGCTAGCTGATCAGGATCCCTTTTAATTACTTACAACCTATGTGGGTGCTATAGATTTGAACTCCACTTAGCAAAATCTTGTGATTCTGAGTAACTTATAACAGTGTAACGTTCTCTATTTTCTCTGCAATATCCTGGGCCAGTGGACTTCATGCAGGGACCTCATTTCCAGCTCCCAGCTCCTACAGAATGCCTTCCTGTCTGATGTTAAAATCCTAGCTTCCACATGGCTAGTTTTGATACCCTACTGCTGGCTGCTCTCTGCTTTGGCTTTGAATTTCTTTTCATTTCTGGTGCTTGGAAACTTTGTTTTCTTGCTTTCCAGGTCAGCTGTGTTTTTAATAAAGAAACACACACACACACACACACACACACACATTTTCCCAGGATTTCTATGTGTTTGGATCAGGAGGGGGATTTTTTGATCAAATCAATCTAACTTGTTGACTAGGTGCTTTATTCAATTGTTTTTAAAGGGGCAAAATTTCACCTTCAAGACTTTTAGAGGTAGAAGAGACATTAAAGATTATCTTGTTGAAGCGTTCTTAACTTGGGCTTCAGAGCATCTGGGAACTCCTTTAGATTGTACAGAATTTTGTATACGTACATTTCTTGGGAAGAAGGCTCATATCTTTCATCATATTCTTAAAGGGGGCCACAGTTCCTCAAAATGCAAGATTTACTGATCTAGTAGAGTTCCATTTACATTTTGTAGGACAATGAATGGCACATATTCTCATTAGATCCCTGTTCATGATAACATTAGCCCAATTTTACAAATAAAAATAGCTAATTACACCTAGAAAGTGATCTTTAGCTTTTAAAGCACTTTACCATGCCATCTTATTTTAATCCACCTGAAAACTCTGAGGTAGATAATATTATCGCCATTTTACCATTGTAGAAACTGAAGGCAAATCACAGTAACTGATAAGTAGTATGGAGTTTTAAGTTGAGGTTGTGAGAGGCAAGATAATTTTCCCAAAGTCACAAAGCTGATTAGTTCCAGAGCCAAGACTATAACTTCAATCTTAGTGATCTTTCTACTGCCTTATTCTGCCATGGAAAAACACACAGCCCTACCAGGTAGTAATGTGAGGATTCATTTAAGGTAATAAATTGTAAGTGTAAAGGAGTGTAAAGGGATTATGTGTTAAGATAACTTTTTTTTTTAAACTAGGAGCAGCCAAAAACACCAAGCCTAGCAATCCCATGGACATGTCTGTTGTGTAATCTACTTTAAAAGTAGAACTATATTCATCAGGCTGTGAATCATCCTGAAACTTGAGTACTTGAGTTTCATACCAATTAAAAATGATGCAAGTGGAGATACTATATACAATGCAGGTTAAAATATATACCCATATATGTAAATAGCTTTGTATATATGTTTTCCTGTCAGTTGTTTCCTTTTTAATCGGAAACTAATTAGGGTTTGGGCTTCATTATTTCTTTTGCTTGACACATCCCTCTTCCACCCGCAGGCTGAACCTATACTTTTGGCACTAATATCTGAGAACCATTTTCTATAGGTTTTCCTATTGAGGCCTTTAGGGTGAAATGGATGCCAGACAGAATTTACATGGAATTTTCTATGTTTACTTTCTATAAATGGAGTGTAGCTGTAGCGCTGAAATTTCAAGCTTTGCTGAATTTTTGTAATATTTAAAATTATTGGAACACTAAAATTGGAGTTAGTTGCTTACATTTAAAAATGCGTTTAGAGGAAAATAGATTTAATTTTTCAGGTAACTTGATCCTGTTAAATAAATGAGACATTCTAGAAATTCAAAAAAATAGAGTTAGTGATTTAAAGTCATACGTTCATTCAACTAATATATATACTGAGTGCCAACTTTGTGCCTTTGGCCCTGTGTTTGCAATTCTCCCAAAATGATTGGTTGGACTGCAGTCTACCAAGTGATTGGTCTGTTTGCTGTCCACCTAACTGGCTTGCAAGGATTGGTCAGTTTGCTATGCATACCTGCTGATACCTGATCCATGACATGCCCACCCAGTGACACAGAAATGGACATGGGTAATTTGGGAAGGGTGAGCAGGTCCCCTTTTAGACATAAGTGGGTTCCTGTCTTATGATATTAAGTGAGGTACTCGTTGGGATGAAGAGGACTGATTCAACTCTAATCTGTTCCTATTGTTTACTGTTTGCTTTCTATAAATAATAATAATGGCTTCCAATTGCCAACACTATGTAAAGTGTCTTTGTGTATGTGACCCAATTGGATTGGGTAGTGAAGTCGTCATTCTAGCAGTCTCATGATTGCTATTGCTTGGGATTTGGAGTACAACCTGTGTGTATATATACATGTACACGCATGTACACAGTTTAGTTTTTTATAGCATAATTCCTGAATCTTTTTTTCCAACGTTTCCCAGTACTCATCTACTTAGCTCCAGCAATGAAGAGCTCTCTGTTTTAGCCTGAGTTTCGCCTAAAAGCAGAGCCTGAGAACAATGCTTGTGAGTAGGTAGTTTATTTGGGAACAGAAGTGAGGGACAAAGGAATCAAGTGGGAAAAGAGGAAAAGCCAATGCTACGATGTATTATCAAGTTGGCCAATGCTGGGGCAACTGGTTCAATCATGGTGGAACCTCGTAAGGAGCTTTATGAAATATGTCTCAGAACTGTCCATCAGGAGAATGAAAGAGGAAAGCATTTATCCATTGCACCCAGTATCATTTGAGGGTGGCCTCAGGATGTTACACACTTCTGGGCTGTATATGTGTGAGTTTTAACTGGATTCCCATACCATAACATCAGAGAAACCATGGGACAGGAATTGAGAAGTATATGGTGTGGGTTTGAGTGACAGTCAAACTATTAAGCTGGTCAAAGTCTGTTCAGAACTTGTCACTACAGCAAGAGCAAGAAGAGGGACCAAGAGGATTGCAGTGGTGTGCAAAAAGTATCCAGATACATTCAATAATTTATTATATAGTCAATTCAAATTTCAGGACAACTTTAATTTTTATCTTCTATCACATTGCTTTCTGTCAGAGCCAGAAATTAGGTTTGTTTTTGTTTCAAATTTATCTTTAGGCTCTTAAGGCTGAACCTCTTGCTTACCTTGGCTTCCACTCTTTTCTGGTTTCTCACCTACATGTTTGCCTCCTATCTCCTTAATAGACTTCTCTTCTATCCAAGCCTAAAATGTTGCTCAAAGTTCTGGTTTCAGTGTCCTTATTCTAAGTTTCTGGGTGACCACATCTACTTCCATAGCGTCAACTAACACCTTTGCACTAATGACTCTAGAGCCAATGTCCCTCTAGTCTAGGTCCCTTTCCTGAGCTCCAGACCCTTAAATCTAACATCGTATTGGACATTATCTGGATGCCACTGTACCTCAAATTTAACACATTCCCAAACCTGTTCTTCCTCCTGTATTCTCTCTCTTGGGTAATAGCTGTATCAGCTATCTAGTCGCTGCAAGTTATCTTTAACTTCTACTGCTTCCTCTTCTTCATCCCATACAACAAAGTTAATCACTATCTTCTTTCTTTTGCCTAAATATCTCTCCTTGTCATTGCAATAGCAAAGGTATAAATAGGTTTGAATACATACCATAACATTTTTGCTGTAATCTCCTAAGATCTATCAGAGTGATCGTCCACTACATATATCATATTTTCTCAGTCTTCTGCTTATAAAAACTTTTGATGGCTATATGATAATGTCCAAATTCATTAGTAATTTTTTCAAAGCCTCTTATAGCCTGTCCCAGTTTAGCTTTCCAGCCTCATCCTCTACCATACTCACCCTGTTTTGGCTATATTGAGCATACAGTTTCTTAAATACACTGTACTTGTGTGTGTGTGTATGTTTACATATGCTGCTCTCTGTAATTTTCACCCTCTCCAAACTGGTGATCTCTTACTCAGTCTTTCAGAGCCCAGTTTACATGTCACTACTCAGTGAGGTTTTCCCTGAAAACCCTCTCCTAGCCCCAGAGTTAGTTATTCATTCTACTGTTCTCCCCTGCCATTTTACCCTTCCCTCTCTTGTATATCATATTGGATTGCAATGATTTGTTTCATGTATGTCTTCTCTTCTATACTCTAAGATCTCTGATGGCATGGACTGGGTTTCATCTATTCTACCTCTATAGCACTCAACACAGTACCTGACACAGAGTGTACATTCAGTGAATTTGTTCATGAATTCATTCAACAAGTATTCGATGAGTGCCTACTCTGTACAAGGCATTGTTTTAGGTGATGGATATACAGAGTTCTGGCTGTCATTGAGCATATAGTCTCATGTTGGAGACAGACAGTAAACAAGAAAGAAAAAAAAAGATTATATAAACTAGTGATAAAGCTGTATGAAATAAATAGGGTGCTATGATAAAGAATGACTATACACGAAGAGGAAAGCTTTAGATAACATGGTCAGGAAGGGCTTCTCTGAAGAAATGACATTTGAATTGAGACCTTGAATGATAAGGATCCAGCCATGGAAATATCTAGATGTGGAGGGTTCCAGGTTTCTGGCAGAAGAACCATCATATGCAGAGGCCCTAAAGCAGGAACTGGTTTGATGTGCTTGAGGAGCAGAGAGTCCATTGTAGTTGTAGTGGAGGAGGCAAGAGAGAGAATAAAAAAAAAAAGATGAAGTTAGAAAGGTTGGCAGGGACCATATTGTATAGGTGACACTGAGTGTAACACATTCAAAGCACCAAGAATAAATATTTATTTCTCTGGTGCAAATGGTTAATGTGCTTGGCTGCTAACCGAAAGCTTAGAGGTACTGGTCTACCCAGAGGCACCTCAGAAGAAAGGCCTAATGATTTCCTTCTGAAAAATCAGCCACTGAAAACCCTATGGAGCACAGTTCTCCTCTGACACATGGGGTTGCCATGAGTTGGAATTAACTCCATGGCACCTGGCTTGTTTTTTTTTTTTTTATCTCACTTAACAATCCAGAGGGAGTGGCCCAGGACTGATACGGTAGCTCTACTCCAGAAGGTTTTTCAGAGACTCAGCCTCCTTCTGTTTGTTGCTGCACTATCTCCAAGAAATTATCCTTGTCGACATAGCCGAAGATGGCTTGCCAGCATGTCCTGCTTCCAAGGAGTAGACTAGAGAAAAAGGAATGACACTTCCCTCACTTTAAGGTAGTGTTTCTCAAAGTGTAGTCCACAGACTCCTGGGCATCTCTGAAAGCCTTTCAGGGAATCTGTGAGGGCAAATCTCTTTTCATGATAATACTAAGACATTATGTTATTTTTTGCTGCATTGCAAATTATTCCAAAAATTAGTGGCTTAAAACAACAATAAGTATATATTATCGCTCACAGTTTCTGTGCGTTAGAAATACAGGAGTGGTTTACCTGTATAGTTTTTCTTTTTCTTATTGAGTTTTTAGTGAAAGTTTACACAGCAAATTAGGTTCCCATTTAACAATTTCTACACATGTTGTTCAGTGACATTGGTTACATTTTCCATATTGTATCAACATTCTCACTATTTCCATTCTGGTTGTTCTGTTTCCATTATTCTTGCTTCCCTGCACCCTCCCCGCCACCTTCTCTTCTTTGTTTTAGGGTAAATGTTGACTGTTTGGTCTCAAATTGATGATTTTTTTGGGGGGAGGTTATAAAAGGAGCAGAATACTCATGGGTGATATTGTTTATGAGCCAATCTGTTACTTAGTTGAAAGGTGACTTCCAGGAGTAGTTTCAGTTCAAAGTTTCAAGGGTCTCTCAGGGTGATAGTCTAGGGGGTTCCCCAAGTCTCTGCTGGTCCAGTAAGTCTGTACTTTCTTTTTAGATTTTAAGTTTTGTTCTACAATTTTCACCCATTCTATCTGGGACTGTCTATTGTGACCCTGGTCAGAACAGTTGGTAGCGGTAACCTGGCACCATCTAGTTGTTCTGATAGCTGGATAGGTGAGGCCGTGGTTCATGTAGGCAGTTGATCCTGTAGACTGGTTTCTTCTTTGAGTCTTTGATTTCCTTCTTTCCCTTTTGTTCCAGATGAGTAGAGACCAATAATTTTATCTGAGATGGCCGTTCACAAGCTTTTAAGACCCCAGATGGTACTTACCAAACTAGGATGTAGAACAAACTTTGTAGACTATGTTGTACCACTTGACTGAGATGTCCCATGAGACTATGGTCCTAAGCCTTTAAACCCAGTAAACCAATCCTGCGAGGTGTTTGGTTATATCCGGGAGGTATCCGTGCCTGTACCCCTATCAGCTTTATTGTATGTATGAATATATGTGCGGCACTCACAGATGTGTATAGATATGCCTACCGATAGACCTATATGTGCTCACGTATATACACACATATACTTTCTTGTATACATATATGCATCCATATCTATCTGTGCAAGCACTTACATATTTTTTGGTTGTTACTGATGTTGTTGCCAAATTTTATATGTTATAGCATTTACCAATAATGTCCCATATTCTTGGGTATTTCTTGGTGTCATCCTTTACCCTGGTTAAGTTGTGCTTACTTCACAGACATTCAGTGTTGCCTTTCCCATCATCAAAACTAACAAGTGTCTTCTGTCTAGAGAACAATTCCCCATCCGTCCCCCTCCCATCCCTGATGTGTATACCTACTTCTATGTGTATACCTATTTTTGTCTTTTTATAGAAGTGGTATCATTCGATATTGTCCTTTTGTGCTTGACTTAATTTCACTCAGCATAATGTCCTCCAGATTCATCCATGGTATAAGGTGTTTTGCAGAGTCATCATTATTCTTTATAGCTCTGTAGTATTTCATTATATGTATATACCACAGTTTGTTTATCCATTCATCTATTGATGGACACTTAGGTTGTTTCTATCTTTATGCTATACGTGTATAGTTGTGACATGGGATCTCTCATGAGGTTGCCATCAAGATGTCAGCTGGGGCAGTAGTCAAGTGAAAGCTTCACTGGAATGAAAGATCCATTTCCAAGCCATTCACATGGCTGGCAAGTTGGTTTTAAGGCCTCAGTTCCTTTTGAATTGAAGAGATCCTCGCTCTTTAAGGAAAACAACTGACAGCATATGTTGCCAATGATAAAATTCAAATTTTCAGGCAGGCAAGAATTTTAGAAAACTTGTATCCACCACCATATGCTGTATAAACCAAACAAAGAACCCATTGCTGTCAAGTCGATTTTGACTCGTAGTGATCCTATAGGACAGTAGAACTGCCCCATTGGGTTTCCAAGCAGCAGCTGGTGAATTCGAACTGCTGACCTTTTTTGTTTCGCAGCCGAGCTCTTAGCCACTGCACCACCAGGGCTCCATGTGTTGTATAGCTTTCCCATATTTAAATACTTTTTTGAAAAGATCTGTGGTGATATTAACAAATGTGAACTTTTTTGATATTGAATAATGCAATGTGTCAACTTTCGGAAGATCTGTATAACTCAGTGAACCAATATTGTCCAAATGACCCATGCATGATAAAAGTCATACGTAAGTAAAAGTTTCATGCATGGGTAACAACCTATTCAGAGTAAAAGGTAGACAGATTTTAGTGTAACAGTATATGAAAAGGTCATTGATATGGTTTCTGATCCTATATTGCAAGTAACCATTAAGAAAATAGCACTTGTTGAGTTTGGATGTAGTATTAAAGAAGATTATCTACAATTATCTGAAAAGGCTATACTCCTTTCTTTTCCAGCTATTTTGTTGTAAGTGGCCATCGAGTTGATTCTGACTCATAGAGACCTCATGTGTATAGATGAAGAGTGCTCCATAGGGTTTTCAAGGCTGCGGCCTTTTGGAAGCAGATTGCCAGTCTTGTCTTCCGAGGTGCCTCTGGGTAGGTTCGAACTGCCAGCCTTTTGGCTAGTAGTTGGACACCTAACTATTTGAGCCACGTAGGGACTTCTTTGCAACGATATATCCTTGTATGTAAAAGGATTTATAGAACTTTTCATATCCATCAACCAAATCAACATATTACAACATATTGAATATAGAAACAGATAAGAGAATCCAGCTGCTTTCTATTAAGCTAGACATTAAAGAGATTTGCAGAAGTGTAAAATAATACCATTTCTCACCATGTTGTTTTGTTTTAGAAACTTTAGTTTTTTCTAAAATGTATTATGTTAAAATGTAATTGGTTTATTACTGTATTTTAAATGAATTTATAAATATTTCAAACAATGCTGTTTTAGTTTCTAATGTGATAAATATTAATAGATATAATTCACATAAACAGCAGCTCTTTGAAGTTATAAATCAATGTGATATCGGCAGTGATATCCCTGGTTCCATGTCCTCTTCTGATTTCGGCTTGAATTTCTGGCAGTTCTCTGTCAGTGTAATGCTGCAACAGATTTTGAAAGATTTTCAGCAAAATTTTACTTGCGTGTGATATAAATGATATTGTTTGATAATTTCCACATTCGGTTGGATCACCTTTCTTTGGAATAGGCATAAATATGGATCTCTTCCAGTCACTTGGCCAGGTAGTTGTCTTCCAAATTTCTTGGCATAGACAAGTGAGCCCTCCCAACATTGCATCTGTTTGTTGAAACATTTCAGTTGGTATTCCGTCAATTCCTAGAGCCTTGTTTTTCACCAATGCCTTCTGTGCAGCTTGGACCTCTACCTTCAGTACCTTTGGTTCCTGATCATATGCTACCTACTGAAATGGTTGAACGTCAACCAGTTTTTTTTTGGTATAGTGACTCTGTGTATTCCTTCTATCTTCTTGATGTTTCCTGCATTGTTTAATATTTTTTCCCATGGAATCCTTCCATATTGCAACTTGAGGCTTGAATTTTTTCTTCAGTTCCTTCAGCTTGAGAAATGCTGAGCGTGTTCTTCCCTTTTGATTTTCTAACTCCAGGTCTTTGCACATGTCATTATAATACTTTACTTTGTCTTCTCGAACTGCCCTTTGAAATCTTCTGTTCAGCTCTTTTACTTCATCATTTCTTCTGTTTACTTTAGCTACTTGACGTTCAGGAGCAAGTTTCAGAGTCTCTTCTGACATCCATTTTGGTCTCTTCTTTCTTTCCTGTCTTTTTCATGACTTCTTGCTTTCTTTATGTTTGTTGTCTTTGATGTCATTCCACAGCTCCTCTGGTCTTTGGTCAGTGGTGTTCAACATGTCAAATCTTTTCTTGAGATGGCCTCTGAACTCAGGTGGGATATACTTAAGGTTGTACTTTGACTCTTGTGGACTTGTTCTAATTTTCTTCAGCTTCACCTTGAACTTGCACAGGAGAAATTGATGGTTTGTTCCGCTGTTGGCCCCTGGCCTTCTTTTGGCTGATGATATTGAGGTTTTCCATTGTCTCTTTTCACAGATGTAGTCGATTTGATTTCTGTGTATTCCATCTGATGAGGTCAACGTTTATAGTTGCCGTTTATGTTGTTGAAAAAAGGTATTTGCAATGAAGAAGTCATTGGCCTTGCAAAATTCTATCATGCACTCTCCAGCACTGTTTCTATCACCAAGGCCATATTTCAACTACCGATCCTTCTTGTTTCCAACTTTTGCATTCCAGTCACCACTAATTATGAATGCATCCTGATTGCTTATTTGATCAATGTGAGACTGCAAAAGTTGGTAAAATCTTCCATTTCTTCGTCCTTGGCCTTAGTAGTTGGTGTGTAAATTTGAATAATTAGTTGTATTAACTGGTCTTCCTTGTAGGCATATAGATACTATCCTATCACTAACATCGTTGTACTTCAGGAAAGTTCTTGAAATGTTCTTTTTGACGATGATTGCAATACCATTCCTCTTTAAGTTGTCATTCCCGGAATAGTAGACCATATGACTGTCCGATTCAAAATGGCCGATACCAGTCCATTTCAGCTCACTAATGCCTAGGATATCAATGTTTATGTGTTCCATTTCATTTTTGATGATTTCCAGTTTTCTGAGATTCATGGTTTGTATATTCCACATTCCAGTTATTTATGATTGTTTGCAGCTGTTTCTTCTCATTTTGAGTCATGCTACATCAGCAATTGAAGGTGCTGAAAGCTTGACTCTATCCATGTCGTTAAGGTTGACTCTACTTTGAGGAGGCAGCTCTTCTCCACTCGTTTTTTTAGTGCCTTCCAACCTGAGGGGCTCATCTTCCAGCACTGTGTCAGACAGTGTTCTGCTGCTATTCATAAGGTTTTCACTGGCTAATTCTTTTCAGAAGTAGACTGCCATGTCCCTCTTCCTAGTGTAGTTGCATCTTAAATAGCTTAAAAAAATATGAAACCAGTTGCCATCGAGTCGATTCTGACTCATGGCGACCCTGTGTGTTTCAGAATAGTACTGTCTTCCATAGGGTTTTCGTGGCTGTGATTTTTGGAAGGGGATAGTCAGGCCTTTCTTCCAAGGAGCCTCTTGGTGAGTTCAAACTGCCAGCATTTCAGCTAGTAACCCAGGGCTTAACTGTAGGTGCCACTCAGAGGCCCCTTAAATAAGAATAATATCAAAACCAGGAAATTAACATTGATACAAAGGGTATGTATAAACCCACCCAATCCCAATGCCTTCGAGTCAATTCCAAATCTAGTGACTCTATAGGATGGAGTAGAACTGCCCCATAACATTTGCAAAGAGTGGCTGGTGGATTTGAACTGCTGACTTTTTGGTTTGCAGCCAAGCTCTTAACCACTGAGCCACCATAGTTCTGTGGTATTTTATTGTATGTGTAGATCTGAGTAACCACCATTGCAATCAGGATATAGAACTGTTCCATCTCCAGAAAGTGCTTCCTTGTGTTATGTCTTCAGAGTCCCATTCACCTCTATTTTCATGCATAAAGTTTTTTAAATGACCGCTTTATTGAGATTTAATTCACATACATAAACTACTCTTAAAGTATACAGTTCAGAGGTGGAGCCAATGTGGTGCTATAGACAGAAGCTCCATGCAGTCCCTATACAGCAAAGACCTGAAAAACTAAATAAAAGATCAGTTGTCAATCCTGTTACCCTAAGTGTCAAATGAAGGGATAAAGAGATCAACTAAGCATCGAATGGAATAAGAAACTGATAGAGAACAGAGAACGAGGAGAGCTACGGAGTGGAGGTCCCGTAGCAGCTAACATGCAATGGACATGCCATCTTGGACCCCTCAGCCACCAAGAATGGCATACACGGAGTACTGGAAGGCAACTTCATGGAACCCCCAGCAGGAGACAGAGCAGCCGGTAACCAAGGATACACGCTTTCCCACCCCCCACCCTTTTTCCCTAAGTGTGGCACCCTGCTGGCCACAGTTGCTGGGCCAGAGAGACGCTGGCTCTTTGCTGCTTAGATTTGCCTTGTCCCCACTGGCCAGTTCCTTCAGTGTCATTTTATTGCTGTTGTTGTTTTTTGGCTTCTTTTTGTTTCTTCTCTCTCTCACCTCCTTCCTTTCCATTCTCCCACGTAGGTGGCATAGTGTGCCATCTCTGCTCCTTCTTGACAGACAAGCCACGCTGCTCAGCTGGGGAGCCATTTACCCCATCTGTGCTGCCACACCAGTGGGCTCCCGGGGGGCATTTTTTTTCTCAGTTTCTTGACCCCCTCTACTTTCCTTTCTTTCTTTTCTCCAGGGGCTGTATTTGCCACTTTTTGACGGGCTGTGCCACACCAGTTGGTTAGGGAATCTCTGGTATACAGCTTCCGTAGTATGCGCAGCCATGCCAGTGGCCACCGTCATGGCATATATTTTCTTGGTTTATTGTCTCTCTCTACCTTGTTTCCTTTCCTTTCTCCTGACCACCTGACTGTGTGTGCCGTCTCCACAGCTTTTTGACGAGCTGTGCCACAGCGCTCAGCTGGGGAACGGTAGGCACATGGTTTCACCTGTCAGCGCCACCATGCTGGTAAGCTCCCTTGGGACATTTTTTTTCTTTCTTAGTTTCTTATCTCTTTCTACTTTCCTTCTTTTCATTTCTCATGACCACCTGGCTACGTGTGCTGTCTCTGCCGTTTTTTGACCGGCTGTTCCACACCGCTCGGCTGGGGAACCACTGGCACACGGATTCCTCAGTCCATGCTGCCACTCTAATGGGCTCCCTCAAGACATTTTTTTCTCAGTTTCTTGTCTCTCTCTACACTATTTCCTTTTCCTGACCAATTGGATATTTTTTTTTCTTTCGGTTTTCTTATCTCTCTCTCTCCCTTCCTTCTTTTCCTTTCTTCCATCCACCTAGCTGTGTGTGACATCTATACTCCTTCTTGACAGGGCACACAGCCTGGCTAGAAAGCCACCGGCACATGGCTTCCCTGCGTCTGCACCACTCTACAGGCAGGCTCCCACAGCACATTTTTTTTTTGTTTTTGGCCTCTGTTTCTCTCTCTTCTTTCTGACACCCACTTATTTCCCCACATTGCATCCTCCCCCTTCCATCCTGCCTAACTGCACCGCATGCTGCACCCTTGAGCAGCACAGACATGGACTGCTGGACCCTGCCCTGCACCACCATGCGGCCCGGCCCTGTTGGCCCCAGTATGTGCAATAAATGTCCCATCCCCACCCCTCCCCCTCTGCTGGACTTGCCCTGATGCACTATAGCTGAGCGACCAGCTCTGCCCAGCTGAATAGTGGTGAGAAGTATTGTGCCCAGATGAGCAAACAACAAAGAATGCCCAGCGCACCTGTGCAGACATAACCAAATAAAACAGCCGGATGAAACAAATCTATAATCAATAAAATAAGAAAATAATTCCTGAATGTCTGGAAAACAGCAGACAATATCAAAGCATATAAAAAACAAGACAGGATGGCTCCAGAAAGCATCCAAACTAAAACACCAGATGACCTTCTGGTAGGAGAAAAGGCAGAGGAACTACCTGATAGGGAATTCAATACTCTAATATTCAGGGCTCTCCAAGAAATGAAGGAAAATACAAAGGTAAGGAAAATAGACAAAATCATGGAAAAGACAAAATCATGTAAAAGAAACAAAACAATGGAAGAACTCAAGAAAATAATACAGGAACAAAATGTCAAAATAAACAGACAGCCAGAAATCATACAAAAACAGCAATTAGAAATCCAAAAGATAAACAACAAGATTTCAGAAATGGACAGTGCCATAGAAGGTTTTAGGAGCAAATTTGAAACAATGGAATACAGGGTCAGTGAAATTGAAGACTAATCTTTGGATACCACTTTGAGGAAAAATCAGAGAAAAGAATGAAGAAACCCTGAGAATGATCAATCAAAAACAAAAATTTGCAGGTGATATGAGTTCCAGAACGGGGAGAAAACAAAAAAACACAGAGAGGACCTTTGAAGATTTGCTGACAGAAAACTTCACTAATATCATGAAAGATGAAAAGCTGACCATCCAAGAAGCTCAATCTCCCATATAGGATAGATCCCCCAAAAAACTCACCAAGATATATCATAATCATTCTTGCTGAAACTAAAGACAAAGAATCCTGACAGCTGTTTGAGAAAAATGAAAAGTCACATGCAGAGGGGAAACAATAAGACTAAACTGATTACTTGGCAGAAACCATGCATGCAAGAAGTCAATGGGATGGCATATATAAAACATTGAAATAAAAAAAACCTGTCAACCAAGAATAATATACCCTGGAAACCTCCTGCTCAAATATAATGGCCAAATGAAGGCATTTCCAGGAAAAACAGAAATTAAGGGAATATGTAAAAACCAAACCAAACTTACAAGAAGTATTAAAGGGAGTCCTTTGATAAGAGAACCAACAACATCAGACAACAGCCTTAATCTAGGATGCAGGACAACATCAGCCAGATACCAACCTAAGTAATGAGCTCTTGATAAAAACACTAAACCATTTACAACAGGGAACCAGAGAGGTCAATCTATAAATGTCAACAATGTCAGAACAATAAAAGAGGGAATAAACGGTGTAGGTATAAAAGTGTCTAATGGAGAGGAAGTCAAGGCAACATCAAGCAAAAAAAGACTGGTTCAAACTTAAGAAGATAGTGGTAAATTTCAAGGTAACCACAAAGAAAGTTAACAAACCCACTCATCAAAATAAAGAAGAAAAACATAAAGTCTCAGTAAACACAAAATCTACAAAAATGGAAGAAACAAAAAAAGTTAACAAACAAAAGGAATTCAGCACAAAAGAGTAAGAGGAGCAAAGAAAATATCACCACTACAGAAAAAGCAGTGCAAAATGATAACAATAAACTCAACAGCAGTCAGTAATCTCACTGAATAGAAATGGCTTAAATGCACCCATAAAAAGACAGAGAGTGACAGAATGGATAAAAAAAAAACAGGACCCATCAATATGCTGTCTATAAGATGCACATGTTAGAAACAAAGACATAACTATATTAAAAATCCAAGGATGGAAAAAAATATATCAAGCAAACAGCAACCATAAAAGAGCAGGAGTGGCAGTACTAATCTCAGATGAAATAGACTCTAAAAGAAAATTCACCATAAAAGACAAAGAAAGACATTACATAAATGATTAAAGGAACAATCCACCATGAAGACACAACCATCATAAATATCTACACACCCAATAACAGGGCTCCAAAATACATAAAACAAGATCTAACAGCACTAAAAAGAAAACTTGATAATTCCATAACAATAGTTGGAGACTTCAACACACCACTCTCGGTAAAGAATAGAACATCTAGAAAGAAACTCACCAAATATACAGACGATATAAAGGCAAGAATCAACCAACTTGACCTCATGGAAATCTATAGAATACTCCACTCAATGGCAGCAAAGTACACAGTTTTTTCCAACGCACATGGAACGTTCTCCAGAACAGACCACATCTTAGGCCACAACACAACCCTCAACAAAATTCAAAACACTGAGA
Organism: Trichechus manatus latirostris; assembly: GCF_000243295.1. Taxonomy (NCBI): domain Eukaryota; kingdom Metazoa; phylum Chordata; class Mammalia; order Sirenia; family Trichechidae; genus Trichechus; species Trichechus manatus. The sequence continues at coordinate 3,532,250 of NW_004444006.1, read as the reverse complement.
TAATAGAAAGTATTTTCTCTGATCACAACACCATCAAAGTGGAAATTAACAACAGGAAGACCAAGGGGAAAAAAAATCAAATACATGGAAACTGAATAACATCCTGCTTAAAAACCACTGGGAAATAGAAGAAATCAAAGGTGGAATTAAAAGATTCCTAGAATCAAACGAGAATGAAAACACATCATACCAAAACCTTTGGGACACAGCAAAAGTAGTGCTCAGAGGTCAGTTTGTAGCACTAGATGCACACATCAAAAAAGAAGAAAAGGACAATCAAAATATTAACTACACAACTCGATCAAATAGAAAGAGAACAGCAAAAGAAGCCCATAGGCACCAGAATAAAGGAAATAATAAAGATAAGAGCAGAAATAAATGAATAGGAAACAATAGAAAGAATCAACAAAAGCAAAAGTTGATTCTTTGAAAGGATTAACAAAATTGACAGACCACTGGCCAAATTGACAAGAGAAAAACAGGAGAGTACTCAAATAACCCAAATAAGAAATGAAATGGAGGACATTGCAACAGACTCAACTGAAATAAAAAGAGTCATAACAGACTTCCGGGCAATGTGGCGCTCTAGGCAGAAGCATCACTCCATCGCTTCACAGCAAAGATACAAAAAACTAAGCCAAACAGAGAAAACAGCAATCTTGAAGCCTGAAGCGTCAGATGAAGAGATAAAGAACTCAGCAAAGCACCAAATGGAATAAGAAACTGACAGAGAACAGAGAGTGAGGAGAGATACACGCAGAGGTCCCCTATCAGCTAATGCAGCACGGATCCGCCATCTTGGACTCCTATCAGAGACCAGCGAACAGGGGGTACGGGAAAGCAGCTTCAAAGAGCTTCCAGCAGGAGACAGAACAAGCGGTAACCAGTGATATACACTTTCCCACCCCCACCCTTCTTCACCCCCTTTCAGCCTCCTCTGCTACCTGAGGCCACAGTGTCTTGGACGGGAAGCACCGGCTGCTTGGATTCAACCCGCCCGCACTGGCCGACTCCCTGCATGCCATTTGTTGGCTGCTGGTGTCGCTTTTTTCTGCTTCTTTTGATTTCTTCCTTACTTCTCACAACCTCCCACTCCTTTCTCTCAAATAGCTGGCTCCGTGCACCATCTTTGCTTCCTCCTGAAAGGCGGTGAAACTTTGCTCAAATATGAAACTGCTTCCTGGTCCATGCTGCCACACTGGTGGGATCCCGGGGCTTTTTTTTTGTTTAATTGTTTTTTGCTCAAATTGGGAGCCCATTCTAGCTGGGCAGTAATGCGTGGCTTGGGACCTACGACCTCAGTTCACGCAGACGCACAGAGGGATCTCTGACCGCATTTCTTTTTTCGTGGTTTTTTTTTGGGGGGGGTTTCTTGTTCTTTTTTTAAAAATTTGTTTTTTTTTCCCTTTTTGTCTTTCTTCATTATTCAGTTTCTTGTCTGTCTATACCTTCCTTCTCTTGCTGTCCCCTGAATACCTGGCACTGGGTGCACCTCTATGCCTTCTAGGCAGGCTGTACTTCAAAGCCTCGAGCAACTACCCTAGACCTTGTAGCCACACTAGTGGGATCCCTGGGAGCTTTTCTTTTCTTTTTTCTTTCTAATTTTTATTTATTCATTTTTTTCTTTTCTCTTTATTCTTCTACTTTTTGTGTTTCTCCATTTCATAGTCTCTCATCTCTCCACTCCAACGACAAGCTCCCCTAGCACTCTTTTTTGTTTGTTTGTATGTTCTTGCCTTCTGTTTCTCTCTCCTCTCTCCCATACCCATCTTAGCTCCACACATCACAATCTCCCCCCTCCATCCTGCCTACCTGCACTGTGTGGTGGCTGTAGTAAGTGGCACAAACAACCCATCCCAGCAACTCCTCTTCAGTTAGACCTGCCCTGCTGTACCATATCTGAGCGACTGACCCTGCCAATTGGAGAAGGAGGTGAAAAGTATTGTGCCTACAGACACTCAAACAACAAAGAACACACAGCATGCCTGCTCAGACATAGCCACATTAAAAAAAGGATGAAACAAACTAATCTACAACCAATAAACAAGAAACATAACTACTGAATACCCCGAAGACAGCAGACAATATCAAAACATTTACAAAAAACAGGACAGAATGGTTCCAGTAGCCGTCCAAAATAAAACACCAGATGACTTTCCAGAAGAAGAAAAGGCACTAGAACTAACTGATAGGGAATTCAAATCTCTAAAACTCAGAATTATCCAAGAGTTGAAACAAAAAGCAGACAAAAATGAGGAAAAAATAGACAAATTCATGGAAAAGGCAAACAAATTCATGGAAAATACAGACAAAACATGGAAGAATTCAGGAAAATAATGCAGGAACAAAACACCAAAATAAATTCACAACCAGAAATCATAAAAAAAACAACAATTAGAAATCAAAAAGATAAACAACAAGATTTCAGAAAGGGACAGTGTCATACAAGGGCTAAGGAGCAGATTTGAAACAGTGGAAGACAGGATCAGCGAAATTGAAGAAAAACACTTGGATACAACTCTGAGGAAAACTCAGAAAAAAGAATGAAGAGAAATGAAGAGACCCTGAGAATTATGTGGGATACAATCAAAAGCAAAAATCTGCAAGTGATCAGAGTTCCAGAACAGGGGGAAAAAACAGAAAACACAGAGAAGATCATTGAAGAACTGCTGACAGAAA
>NW_004444006.1:3518724-3525198 GCF_000243295.1 Trichechus manatus latirostris | reverse complement strand
CGATAAGGGCCCAAAGCCCATCAAATGGGGAAAAGACAGTCTTTTTAACAAATGGTGCTGGCAAAACTGGATATCCATCTGCAAAAAAATGAAGCAGGACCCATACCTCACACCATATACAAAAACTAATTCAAAATGGATCAAAGATCTAAATATAAAGCCAAAAACTATAAAGTTCATAGAAGAAAAAATAGGACCAACACTATAGGCCCTAGTATATGGTATTAACAGGATACAAACCATAACCATCAACCACAAACTGCAGAAGATAAGCTAGATAACTGGGATCTTCTAAAAATTAAACACCCATGCTCTTCAGAAGACTTCACCAAAAGAGTAAAAGGAGTACCAGCAGACTGGGAAAATAATTTTTGGACATTTCAAGTCAGACAAAGGTCAAATCTCCATAATTTGCAAGAAAATCCATGAACTCTTCAGCAAAGAGACAAATAATCCTATTAAATAATGTGCAAAGGAAATGAACAGACACTTCAGAAAAGAAGACATTCAAGCGGCCAACTGACACATGACGAAATTCTTGTGTTCACTAGACATTAGAGAAATGCAAATTAAAAGCACAATGAGATACCATCTTACCCCAGCATTACTGACACGAATCAAAAACGTTGGAAATAACAAATATTGGAGAGGCTGCAGGGGATCAGAACTCTTATTCCCTGCTGGTGGGAATGCATAACGATACAACCATTTTGAAAAATGATATTGCGCTTCCTGAGAAAGCTAGAAATAGAAATTACCATACGATCCACCAATCCCACTCCTAGGAATATATCCTAGAGAAATAAGAGCCATCACACGAAGAGACATATGCACACCCATGTTCATTGCAGGATTGTTCACAATAGCAAAAAGATGGAAACAACCTAGATGCCCATCAACAGATGAATGGATAAACAAATTATGGTACATACTCACAATTGAGTATTATGCAACGTTAAAAAACAATGATGAATCTTTGAAGCATCTTATAACATGGATGAAACTGGAGGACATTATGCTGAGTGAAATATGTCAGTCACAAATGGACAAATACCGTATGAGACCTCTATTGTAAAAACTCATGAAAAAGTTTACAAAAAGTAACAATCTTTGTTGGCTACGAGGGATGGGAGGGGTGTGGGGGGAATACTAAATAGACAATAGATAAGTGGTAACTTTGGTGAAGGGTAAGACAGTAGACAATTCTGGGGATGCCAGCACAGCTTGTACAAGGAAAGGTCATGGAAGCTCCATAGATACTTCCAAACTCCTTGAGGGACTGAGTTGCTTGATGGAGGGCTGTAGGGTCTCTGGGAACATGTAGCTCAACTGGCATAACACAGTTTATAAAGACAATGTTCTACATTCTACCTTGGTGAGTAGTGTCTGGGGTCTTAAAAGCCTGTGTGCAGCCATCTAAGGTACTCCACTGCTCTCACCCCTTCAGCAGCAAGGGAGAATCAAGAGAACAGGATGCAAGGAAAAGATTAGTCCAAAAGACTAATGGACCACAGCTACCAAGGCCTCCACCAGACTTAGTCCAGTACAGGTAGATGGTGCCTGGCTACCACCACTGACTGCTCTGACCAGGATCACAACAGAGGGTTCTGGACAGAGCTGGAGAAGGATGTAGAACAAATTTCTAACCCACACAAAAAAGACCAGATATACTGGCCTGACAGACTGGAGAATCTTCGAGAGTATGGCCCCCGGACACCCTTTTAGCTCAGTGGTGATGCCACGCCTGTGGTTCACCGTTAAGCCAGGGACTGGACAGCCCCATAAAACATAACGAGACTAATGCACAGCAGTCCAGGGACAAGGATGGAAAGCAGAAGGGGACAGGAAAGCTGGTGATAGGGCACCCAAGGTTGAGTAAGGACAGTGTTGACATGTAGTGCGGTTCTTAACCATTGTCAAAGGGCAATACGTGTACTATTTAATGAGAAACTATTTTGTTCTGTAAACCTTCATCTAAAGTGAGAATAGCCACACAACTGGAAGAACGTAATCAACGTCACTGAAGTGTACATGTAGAAATTTTTGAAATGGTGTATCTTTGGGTATGTATATTTTCACCAAATTAAAAAAGAAAAGGTCTTCCGAGGCCTAGAAGGGAGCATGTTGACATGTCGTGGAGTTGTTAACCAGTATCATAAAACAATATGTGTACTGACTGTTTAAGGAGAAAATATTGGTTCTGTAATCCTTCACCTAAGGTACAATAAAAAAATTTAAAAAATTTTTTAGAAGTATATTATGAAAAACTACTCCACCAAATTTGAAAACCTAGAGGAAATGGACAAATTTCTAGAAACACACTACCTATCAAAACCAACACAAACTGAAATTGAAAATGTGAACAGACTGCTAACAAGAGAAGAAATTGAAAAGGTAATAAAAATGCTCCCCCCGAAAAAAAAAAAACCTGGCACAGATGACTTCACTGGAGAATTCTCCCAAACATTCAGAGAAGAGCTCACACCAGTACTACACAAACTATTGCAGAACATAGATATGGAAAGGGTAATTCTCAACCCATTCTATGAAACCAGCATAACCCTGATACCAAAATCATGGAAAGACACCTCAAAGAAAGAAAATCTCAGACCAATATGTCTGATGAATATAGATGCAAAAATTCTGCAGTGAATTCTAGCCAATAGAATTCAGCATCATATCAAAAAAATAATATACCACAACCAATTGAGATTCATACCAGGTATGCAAGGATGCATCAACAGTAGAAAAATCAATCAACATAACCCACCATATAAATAAAATAATCACATGATCATTTCAATCGATGCAGAAAATGCATTCAACAAAATCCAAAACCCATTCCTGATAAAATCTCTCAATATAAGAAATATGGAAGGGAAATTTCTCAACATGATAAATGGAATCTATAGAAAAACAACAGCCAACATCATTCTTAGTGGGCTGAAAACATTCTTCTTGAGAAGAGGAACAAGACAAGGTTGCCCTTTATCACCACTCCTGTTTAACACTCTGCTGGAAGTCCTAGCTAGAGCAATAAAGCAAGAGAAAGAAAGAAAGGGCTACCAAATTGGTAACGAAGAGCTAAAACTGTCCCTATTTGCAGATGGTATGATACTATACATAGAAAACTGAAAAGAGTCCACGAGAAAACTATTGGAACTAATAGAAAAATTCAGGAGCGTAGCAGGATATAATATAAACATACAAAAAATCTGTTAAATTCCTATATACCAATAAAGGGAACTATGAAAAGGAAATCAGGAGAAATAATACCATTTATAATAGCCCCTAAAAAATTAAAATACTTAGGAATAAATCTAGCCTGGGATATAAAAGACCTATACAAAGAAAACTGCAAAACACCAAAGAGACCTACATAAAAGGAAAAACATACAATGCTCATGGATAGGTAGACTCAACAGTGTGAAAATGTCAATTCTATCCAAAGCGATCAACAAATACAATGCAATCCCGATCCAAATACCAACAGCATTCTTTAAAGAGATGGAAAAACTAATCATTAACTTTATATGGAAAGGGAAGAGGCCCTGGATACTTAAAGCACTATTGAAGAAGAATAAAGTAGGAAGACTCGTACTATCTGACCTCAGAACGTACTATACAACTACAGTAGTCAAAACAGCCTGGTACTGGTGCAACGACTGACACATTGACCAATGGAACAGAATTGAGAACCCATCCATCCACCTTTGGTCACCTGATCTTCGATAAAGGCCCAAAGTCCATCAAATGGGGAAAAGACAGTCTTTTTATCAAATGGTGCTGGCAAAACTGGATGTCTATCTGCAAAAAAATGAAACAGGACCCATACCTCACACTGTACACAAAAACTAATTCAATACGGATCGAAGACCTCAATATAAAACAAAAAAAACAATAAGGATCATAAAAAAAAATATAGCGTCAACACTAGAGGGCTCAATACACGGAATAAACAGGATACAAACCATAACTAACAATACACAAACACCATAACATAAGCTAGATAACTGGGATCTTCTAAAAATTAAACACTTAGCTCAGGAAAAGACTTCAGCAAAAGAGTAAAAAGAGAATAGAGAGACTGGGGAAAAATTTGGGTCTATGACAAATCCAACAAAGGCCTAATCTCTAAAATCTCCAGGAAAATCCAACACCTCTACAACAAAAAAATGAATAATCTAATTAAAAAAATGGGCAAAGAATATGAAAAAACACTTCACCAAAGAAGACATTCAGGCATCTAACAGACAGACACATGAGGAAATGCTGGCAATCACTAGCCATTAGAAAAATGCAAATCAAAACCACAATGAGATACCACTTCATCCTGACATTACCGGTGTGAATAAAAAAAAAAATCAGAAGATAAGAAATGTTGAACAGGCTGCAGAGAGATTGAAATTCTTACGCACTGCTGGTGGGAATGCAAAATGATAACCATTTTGAAAAACGATATGGCGCTTCCTTAAAAACTTAGGAATAGAAATACCATATGATCTGGCAATCCCTCTCCTAGGAATATATTCTAGAGTAACGAGATCCGTCACTCGAATAGACATATGCATACCCATGTTCATAGGAGCATTATTCACAATAGTAAATGATGGAAACAGCCTAAGTGCCCATCAACAGATGAATGGATAAACCAACTATGATACATAGACACAATGGAATACTACACAACTATAAAGATCAATGATTAATCTTTAAAACACCTCACAACATGGATGTATTTGGAGGGCATTATGCTGAATGAAATAAGTCAATCACAAAAGGAGAAATATTGTATGAGACCACTACTATAAAAACTCATGAAAAGGTTTACACACAAAAAGAAACAATCTTTGATGGTTAAAAGAGAGGGGAGGGGTGGGTTAAGGAAAAGCACTAAAGAGGCAATAGATAAGAGGTAACTTTGGTGAAGGGTAAGACAGTACACAATACTGGGGATGCCAGCACAACTTGACCAAGGCAAGGTGATGGAAGCTACATAGATACATCCAAACTCCCTGAGGGACCTAATTACTGGGCTGAGGGCTGGGGACCATGGTCTCCGGAGAGTACTCCCTTTTAACTCATACTGAAGTCACTCCTCAGGTTCATGCTTCAGCCAAAGATTAGAAAGGCCCATTAAACTAAAGGAATCTAAATGGGCACGCTAGCCCAGGGGAAAGGACGAGAATGCAGGAGGGGCAGGAAAGCTGGTAACAGGGAGAAGGGGAGAGTGTTGACGTGTTGTGGGATTGGCAACCAATGTCACAAAACAATATGTGTATTAATTGTTTAATGAGAAACTAATTTGCTTCGTAAACCTTCATCTGAAATACAATTCAAAAATAAAAATACTATTTCTTTTGATCTTGTCCTTTTTTAAATATAAAGCCATCTGGGAATTAAAAAAAAATGAAGTGTACAGTTCAGTGTTCTTTGTATATTCATAGAGTTGTGCATCCGTCACCCCTTTCTAATTCAAGAACATTGTCATCACTTCCGATTAAAATAAAACCCACCCATTACAAGGCAGTCTTTCTCCATGCCCTGGCAACCACTAATCTGTTACTATAGATTTTTCTATTCAGGATATTTCATATAAATATAATCATATAATATGTGGTATTTTGTGTCTGGTTGCTTACATTTAGCAAAATATTTTCAGGGTTTTTCCATGTTGTAACATCTACCAGTACTCCATTCCTTTTCCTGAACTGAGTACAAGTTCATCGTATGGATATAGTACATTTTATTTGTCTGTTTATCAGTTGATGGACATTTGAGTTGCTTCCAATTTTTGGCTAATATAAATAATGCTATGAACATTTGTTTACAAGTTTTTGTGCAGACATATGCTTTCACTCTCTTGGGTATATAGTTAGGAGTATAAATGCTTGGTCAAATGGTAATGCTATGTTTTACATCGTGAGAAAATCCCAGACTGTTTTCCAAAGCTGCTGGACCTTTATACATTTCTTGTCTACAGTGTTTGAGGGTTCCAATTTCTCAAAATCCTCACCAACACTTATTATTGTCCATCTTTTTGACACCCAGAATCCTAGAGTATTTGAAGTTACATTTTATTATGGATTTCAGTTGTATTTCTCTGATGACTAATGATGCTGAGTATCTTTTCATTTTCTTTTTTTATATTTATTGCTGTAGTTTAAGTGAACATTTACATTTCAAGTTGATCTCTTATTACAAAAATTTATACATACATTGTAATGTGACCCTAAATGCTCTCCCTATACTGTGACAGCACACTCCTCCTTTCCACCCCTGATTTCCCATGTCCATTCAACCAACTCCTAACCCTGTCTGCCTTCTCACCTCACCTCCGGACAGAAGCTGCCCATTTAGTCTCATGTATCTACTCGAGCTAGGAAGCGCACTCTTCACGTGTATCATTTCATGTCCCACAGTCCAGTTCAATCTTTGTCGGAAGAGTTGGCCTCGGAAATTGTTTTAGTTCTG
>NW_004444006.1:3486892-3517439 GCF_000243295.1 Trichechus manatus latirostris | reverse complement strand
GTGAAGTGCCTGTTCATATCCTTTGCCCATTTTTTAATTGGGTTATTTGTCTTTTTGTTGTTGAGGATTTGCAGTATCTTGTAGATTTTAGAGATTAGACGCTGATCAGATTTGTTGTAGCCAAAATTTTTTTCCCATTCTGTAGGTCGTCTTTTGATTGTTTTAGTGAAGTCTTTTGATGAGCATAAATGTTTGATTTTTAAGAGCTCCCGTTTATCTAGTCTCTGTGCTGGTGTTTGTGCATTGTTACTTATGGCATGTATTTTGTTTATGCCATGTATTAGGGCTTCTAGCAGTGTCTCTTTTTTTCTTCCAAGATCTTTATCATTTTCGATTTTATATTTAGGTCTTTGAGTTAGTTTTTGTGCATGGTGTGAGGTATGGGTCTTTTTTCAGTTTTTTTTGCAGATGGATATCCAGTTATGCCAGCACTATTTGTTAAGGAGACTGTCTTTTCCCCAATTAATTGACTTTGGGCCTTTGTCAAATATCAGCTGCTCATAGGTGGATGAATTTGTGTCTGGCTTCTCAGTTCTGTTCCACTGGTCTATGTATCTGTTGTTGTACCAGTAACAGGCTGTTTTGACTACCGTGGCAGTATAATAGGTTCTAAAATCAGATAGTGTAAGGCTTCCCACTTTGTTCTTCTTCTTGAGTAATGCTTTATTTATCCAGGGCCTCTTCCCTTTCCATATGAAGTTGGTCATTTGTTTCTCCATCTCATTAAAAAATGCCATTGGAATTTGAATTGGGATTGCACTGTATCTATAGATCTCTTTGGGTAGAATTGACATTTTCACTATGTTAAGTCTTCCTATCCATGAGCAAGGTATGTTTTTCCATTTAATGCGGGTCTCTTTTGGTATTTTTGCAGTAGTGTTTTGTAGTTTTCATTGTATAGATCTTTTACGTCTCTGGTTAGATTTATTCCTTAGTGTTTTATCTTCTTGGGGGCTATTGTAAATGGTATTCATTTGGTGATTTCCTCTACGAAGTTCTCTTTGTTGGTGTAAAGGAATCCAATTGATTTTTGTACGTTTATCTTGTATCATGAAACTTTGCTAAATTCTTCTATTAGTTCCAGTAGTTTTCTTGTGGATTCTTTGGGGTTTTCTGTGTACAGGATCATATCATCTGCAAATAGAGATACTTTGATTTCTTTCCTACCAATTTGGATGCCCTTTATTTCTTTTCCTAGCCTAATTGCTCTGGCTAGGACCTCCAGCACAATGGTGAATAAGAGTGGTGATAAAGGGCATCCTTGTCTGCTTCCCGGTCTCCAGAGGAGTGCTTTCAAGCTGTCTGCATTTAGAATGATGTTGGCTGTTGGCTTTGTATAAATGTCTGTAATTATGTTGAGGAATTTCCCTTCTATTCCTATTTTGTTGAGAATTTTTATCATGAATGAGTGTTGGACTTTGTCAAATGCCTTTTCTGCATCGATTGATAAGATCATGAGGTTCTTGTCTTTTGTTTTATTAATATGATGGATTACATTAATTGTTTTTCTAATGTTGAACCATCCCTGCATACCTGGTATAAATCCCACTTCATCACGGTGAATTATTTATTTATTTTTTTTGATATGGTGCAGAATTCTATTGGCTAGACTTTTGTTGAGGATTTTTTCTTTAGTTTTCATGAGGGATATATGGTCTGTAATTTTCTTTTTTTGTGGTGTCTTTACCTGGTTTTGGTATCAGGGTTATGCTGGCTTCATAAAATGAATTTGGGAGTATTCCATCCTTTTCTATGCTCTGAAATACCTTTAGTAGAAGTGGTGTTATCTCTTCTCTGAAAGTTTGGTAGAATTCTCCCGTGAAGCCATCCAGACCAGGGCATTTTTTTGTTGGGAGTTTTTAAATTACTTTTTCAATCTCTTCTTTTGTTATGGGTTTATTTAGTTGTTCTACCTCTGTTTGTGTTAGTTAAGGTAGATAGTGAGTTTCTAGAAATTTGTCCATTTACTATAGGTTTTCAAATTTGTCAGAGTACATTTTTTCAAAGTAATCTGTTATGATTCTTTAATTTCAGTTCGGTCTGTTGTGATATCACCCATCTTATTTCTCATATGGGTTATTTGCTTCGTCTCCTGTTTTTGTTTTGTCAGTTTGGCCAGTGTTGTATCTATTTTGTTGATCTTGTCAAAGAACCAGCTTTTGGACTTGTTAACTCTTTCAGTTGTTTTTCTATTCTCTATTTCATTTAATTCTGCTCTGATTCTTATTATTTCCTTTCTTCTGCTGCCCAAGGGCTTCATTTGCTGCTCTCTTGCTACTTGTTCCAGTTGTAGGGTTAATGTTTTAATTTTTGCCCTTTCTTCTTTTTGGATGTGTGCATTTATTGCTATAAACTGACCTCTGAGCATTGCTTTTGCTGTGTCCCAAAGGTTCTGGTAGGATGTGTTTTCATTCTCATTTGATTCTATGAATTTCTTTATTCCCTTCCTAAATTCGTCTATAACCCAGTAGTTTTTTAGCAAGGTGTTGTTCAGTTTCCATGTGTTTGATTTTTTTTCCTTGCTTTTTCTGTTATTGATTTCTACTTTTATGGCCTTATGATTAGAAAAGATGCTTTGTAATATTTCGATGCTTTGGATTTTGTTAAGGCTTGCTTTATGGCCTACTGTGCAGTCTATTCTGGAGAATGTTCCATGTGCGTTGGAAAAGAAATATACTTTTCTGTGTTGGGTGGAATGTTCAGTATATGTTTGTGAGATCAAGTTGGTTGTAGCATTTAGATCTTCCATGTCTTTGTTGGGCTTACTTCTGGATGTTCTGTCCTTCAACGAAAATGGTGTGTTGAAGTCTCCTACTACTATTGTGGAGCTGTCTATCTTTCTTTTCAATGGTGTTAAAGTTTGTTTTATGTATTTTGGAGCCCTGTTGTTGGGTGCATACATATGTATTATAGTTATGTCCTCCTGGTGTATTGACCCTTTAATCATTATATCGTGTCCTTCCTATCCTTTGTGGTGGATTTTTCTTGAAAGTCTAGTTTGTCAGAGATTAATACTGCTACTCCTGCTCTTTTTTGAGTGTTGTTTGCTGGAAATATTTTTTTCCATCCTTTGAGTTTTATTTTATTTGTGTCTTTAAGGTGTGTCTCTTGTAGGCAGCATATAGACGGATCATGTTTTTTTTATCACATCTGCCACTCTGTGTCTCTTTATTGGTGCATTTAGTCCATTTACATTCAGTTTAATTATTGATAGGTGTGAGTTTAGTGCTGCCATTTTGATGTCTTTTTTTGTGTGTTGTTCACAGTTTCTTTGTTCCCCTTAATTTTCTGTACTGAGTCGTTTTTCTTTATGTATTTTCTTTTCATCTTTTCATCTTTTTCATTGTTTTTCATTTTGTGTTTGCTGAGTATGTGTGTTTTTCTTGTTTTTTATTTTGACTTGTAGGATTATTAGTTTTCTTTGTGGTTACCTTAATATTTACCCTTATTTTTCTAAGTTTAACCCAGTCCTGTGTTTCTTTATATCGCCTTGTCTTCCTCTCCATGTGGAAAATCTATGTCTACATTTTTTAAGTCCCTCTTTTTTCTTTTAATGTTGTCATCTTTTACATGTTGACATCTGTTTCCCTATTTTCAGTGTTTTAGATTTGATTCATTTTTGTGACTTCCCTATCTGGGTTGATATCTGGTTGCTCTGTCCTGTGTTCTAGTCTTGGGTTGTTATCTGATGTCACTGATTTTCTAACCAGAGGAATCCCCTTAGTATTTTTTGTAATTTTGGTTTTGTGTTTGCAGATTCCCTAAACTTCTGTTTATGTGGAAATGCCCTAATTTCGCCATCATATTTGAGAGACCGTTTTGCTGCATATATAATTCTTGGCTGGCAGTTTTTTTCCTTCAAGGCTTTCTATATGTCATCCCATTGCTTTCTTGCCTGCATGGTTTCTACTGAGTAGTCTGAGCTTATTCTATTGACTCTCCTTTGTAGATGACTTTTCGTCTATCCCTAGTAACTCTTAAAATTCTCTGTTTATCTTTGGTTTTGGTAAGTTTGATTATAATATGTCTTTGTGACTTTCTTTTAGTATCTGCCTTATGTGGGTTTTGATGCGCATCTTGGATAGATATCTTCTCATCTTTCAGGATATCAGGGAAGTTTTCTGCCAACAAATCTTCTACAATTCTCTCTGTATTTTCTGTTATCTCCTCTTGTTCTGGTACTCCAATCACTCGTAGGTTATTTTTCTTGGTATAATCCCAAATAATTCTTAGAGTTTCTTCAATTTTTTAAATCCTTTTATCTGATTTTTCCTGAAATAAGTTGGTGTCAAGTGCTTATCTTTGGTCTCACTAATTCTGACTTCCATTGCCTCAATTCTGCTCGTATGAGTTTCTGTTGAGCAGTCTAATTCTGCAATTTTATTGTTAATCTTCTGGATTTCTGATTGCTGTCTCTCTATGGATTCTTGCAGGCTGTGTAGTTCGTCAGTATGCTCTTCTCTAATCTTCTTGAGTTCTTCTATTTCTTGGTCTGCATAGTGCTTGATCTCCTTCCTGATGTCTTTAAGAGTTTTGTATATTAATGTTTTGTATTCTGCCTCCAGTAATTCCAAGAAGTTCTCTTTCTCCAGAAAATTTGTAGATTCTTTAATTTGGGAGCTTGCTGAAGCCATAATTTTCTGCCTCTTCATTTGATTTGATATTGACTATTGTCTCCGAGCCATCAAAAAGTTATTATATTTATTTATTGTATGTTTGCTTACTTTGTCCTAGCTTCTTGTTTTGTTTGTTTTGATATGCCCAAATAGGCTGCTCATGTGAGATAGCCCAGTCACCAGCACCCTTTAAGCTCCATTGTCCTGCCCCCAGGTGGCCAGACCTGCCAATAAGTATGTGAGCCTAGGAGTCTGCCCACTCCTCCTGTATAGATTCAGCTCACGTGTCCATGTAGTTGGCCACCAAGTGTGTGGTGCATGCTCTCACCTACAGTTCTAGTCATGCATGGGTGATTGGTGGTAGGCAGAGGCATCCGGCTGTAGCAGGGGGACACAGGCTGAGCAAGGCAGGGGGCCGACTGCCACCCCTGAGTGTTCAGGAGGAAAGTGTGTCCCTGTTCCCTACAGTGCATAGATGCGTGGGTTTTGCAGCCAGAGTATGAGCACCCAATGTTGTTGGCTGTAAGGACTGGGGGGCATCTCATTCTTGGGCTCCTGTCTCAGGTGCCTAGGTGGCATGGGTGTAGCCACCAGTCCTCAGGCCCCTCACATGGATAGGTGAAAACCCTGCTTAATGGGCAGAGCAGTGTCAAATGTCGCAAACCTGCCACTTCAGGGCTGAAACAGTTTAAGTTAGACTTCAGGTATATACCCTGTTGTACTGTGGTAATGAGGATCTACGCTGTTGAAATGAGTCCACACAAGTCTATGCAAGGGGAAAGGCACTCGAAGTCCATGCATCCCTTATGCCTGTGCCTAGGCAAAGGAGCTGTGCCTACCCTGAGTTCCTGGCTTAGGGAGCCGGCAGATTATTTTTTCCCATTTGTTAATTTGTTCACTCTCCAATGCTGGGAGAATGGCTCAGTGTGCATGATGGGTCCTACTTCTGACCCAGTGGACTCGGCAATTCTGGAAGGCAGTCTGGGACCCAGTGTAGAGCAGGGAGCAGGGAGGTAAATGGGAGAGATGTTTTTCCCTAAGGAGGGTGTTTTTGATCCTCACGGTAGACCAGACGTAAGTACTTATCTTTCGCCGATTGAGGGCTGCTTCTCACTGGTTCTGGATGGCCGTGTAGACTCTCTGCCGCTGGTTCTCTCTTGATGTGGAAAACACCTCCTGAGCACTGCTACTTGCCTGCCTTACCACACACCAGGAGCTGATCTGGCCTGAAGGGCTCAGGCTATTGCCAGGCCAGGTCTGGCAACTCTTCGCTGCTTCCGAACCATCTCTCCCTCCCCCTGCCACTCAGTCCGTTTCCTCAACTTTGCCTTTGATGTTCGTGGCTCCTAGATTGTCATATATAATCGATTCACTTGTTTTTTTAGGTGTTTGTTGTAAGAGGGAACGCTGGAAGCATCTGACAGCTCCGCCATCTTTTCCCTGCCTCCTCCATCTTTTCATTTTCTTAATTGCCATTTGTGTATCTTCTTTGGAGAAGTATCTATTGAGATCCTTTGCTTATTTTTAAATTGAGTTGTCTTATTGTAGAGTAGTAAGTGTTCTTTATGTATTCTGGATACAAGCCTATTATCAGATACATATTTTGAAAATATTTCCTCTCATTCTGTGGGTTGTTTTTTCACTTTCTTGATTGTGTCCTTTTATACACAAGTTTTTTTTTTTAATTTCAGTGGAGTTCAGTGTATCCATATTTTCTTTTGTCACTTGTACTTCGGGTGTCATATATAAGAAGGCCTTAACTAACACAAATTTGTGACAATTTATGCTCATGTTTTAATCTAAGAGTTTGATAACTTTCAGCAGTTACATTTAGTTTTATGATAAGTTTTGGGTTGAATTTTGTGTACTCTGTGAAGAAAGGTTCCAATTTCACTTTTTTGCATGTAGACATCCAGTTGTCCCAGTACCATTTGTTGAAAAGATTTTTCTTTCACCATTGAAGTGTCTTATCATCCGTGTCAATAAAGAATTGACCATAAATGAAACCTTGCTTGTTGAAAATGAAGATAACTTGAAGCACTTACTGATGACGGTAGAAAAAGTACAGCTTTCAATCTGGATTATACCTGAGTGTGAGGAATATGAAAATCCTCACAACTGCGTTGGTAAACATCATGATAAATTAAGAAGAAATGAAGTTATCAATGGTTTCATTCTTCTTGGCTCAACAATCAATGTCCATGGAAGCAGCAGTCAAGAAAATAAATGATACATTACATTAGGCAGATCTACTGCAAAAGACCTCTTTAAAGTTCTAAAAAGGAAACATGTCACTTTAATGACTAAGATATGTGTGACCCAAGCCATGTCTTTTTAGTCACCTCATATGCGTGTGAAAGCTGGACAATAAAAATGGAAGATAGAAAAATTGATGCATTTGGATTGTGGTGTTGGTGAAGAATATTGAATATATCATGGACTGCCAGATGAATGAGCACATCAATCTTAGAAGAAAGATAACCTGAATGTTTGTTAGAAGTGAGGATGGTGAGACTTTGATTTGCTTACTTTGAACATTTCATCAGGAAAGGCCAGTTGCTAGAAATGGACATCATGTTTGGGAAAGTAGAGGGTCAATGAAAATGAGGGACACCTCAATGAGATGGACTGATACAATAGCCACAATAATGGAATCAAACATACCAACAATCAGGATTGGGCAACATCTGTTATACATAAGATCACTGTCATGGATTGAGTTGTGTCTCCCAAAAATATCTGTCAGCTTGGCTTGGTCATGATTCCCAGTTTTGTATGATTGTGTAATCTGATGTGATTTCCTTATGTGTTGTAAACTCTATCACTATGATGAGATTATATGTGATTTCCTTATGTGTTGTAAGTTCTTTCACTGTGATGAGGTTATACTGATGAGGTTGACAAGATTAGATAGTGTCTTAATGCAGTCTCTTTTGAGATATAAAAGAGAGAAGCGAGCAGAGACACATGGGAACCTCATACCACCAAGAAAGCAGTGCCGGGAGCAGAGCGCGTTGTTTGGACCTGAGGTTCCTGTGCAGAGAAGCTCCCAGACCATGGGAAGACTGATGACGTGAACCTTCTTCCAGAGCCAATGGAGAAAGGGTTCGCCTGGAGCTGATGCCCTGAATTTGGACTTGTAGCCTACTGGACTGTGAGAGAATAAAGTTCTCTTTTTTAAAGCCATCCACTTGTGGTATTTCTGTTGGAGCAGCACTAGATGACTAAGACAATTGCCATGAGTCAGAGGTGACTTGATGGCAACTAGCAAAAACAAGAGAATTTCTGTACTCTCAGTTTTATTCCACTGATGAATATTTCTAACCTTATGCCAGTCCCAGACTATCTTGATTACCATAGCTTTCTTGTTGTTGTTGTTAGTTGCTGTCGGGTTGCTTCCAACTCATAGTGATCCATTGTACAACAGGACGAAACACTGCCTGGTCCTATGCAATCTTCACAATCTTTATGCCTGAGCCCATTGTTGCAGCCACTGTGTCAGTCCATCTCATTGAGGGTCTTCATCTTTTCTGCTGACCCTCTTACCAAGCATGATGTCCTTCTCCAGGGACTATTCCTTCCTGATAACATGTCCAAAGTATGTGAGATGAAGTCTCGCCATCCTTGCTTCTAAGGAGCATTCTGGTTGTACTTCTTCCCAGACAGATTTGTTTGTTCTTTTGGCAGTCCATGGTATATTCAGTATTCTTTTCCAGCACCACAATTCAAAGGCGTCAATTCTTCTGTCTGTCTTATTCATCGTCCAGCTTTCACATGCATATGAGGCGATTGAAAACACCATGAGGTGGGTCAGGTGCACCTTAGTCTTCAGGTTGACATCTTTGCTTTTTAACACTTTAAAAACGTCTTTTGCAGCAGATTTGCCCAAAGGAATGTGTCTTTTGATTTCTTGACAGCTGCTTCCATGAGTGTTGATTGTAGATCCAAGTAAAATGAAATCTTTTACAACGTCAATCTTTTCTCCATTTTTCATGATGTTACTTATTGGTCAAGTTTTGAGGATTTTTGTTTTCTTTATGTTGAGGTGTAATCCATACTGAAGGCTGTGATCTTTGATCTTTATCAGTACATGCTTCAAGTCTTGTTCACTTTCAGCAAGCAAGATTGTGTCATCTGCATAATGCAGGTTGTTAATGAGTCTTCCTCCAATCCTGATGTCACATTCTCCTTCATATAGTCCACCTTCTCAGATTATTTGCTCAGCATACAGATTGAATGAGTACGGTGAAATGATACAACCCATTTGCACACCTTTTCTGACTTCAAACCACATAGTATCCCCTTGTTCTGTTTGAATGACTGCCTCTTGATCTATGTACAGGTTCCTCATGAACACAATTAAGTGTTATGGAATTCCCATTCTTCGCAACGTTAGCCGTAATTTGTTATGATGTACAAAGTTGATTGCCTTTGCATAGTAAATAAAACACAGGTAAACATCTTTTTGGTATTCTCTGCCTTCAGCCAGGATCCATCTGACATCAGCAACGATATTCTTGATTCCATGCCCTCTTCTGATTCTGGCTTGAATTTCTGGCAGTTCCCTGTCAGTGTATTGCTGCAGCCACTGTTGAATGATCTTCAGTAAATTTTACTGGCGTGTGATATTAATGATATTGTTTGATAATTTCCTCATTCTATTGCAGTCCTTTCTTTAGAATGGGCACAAACATGGATCTCTTATACTGAGATGCTCAGGTAGATGTCTTCCAAATTTCTTGGTGTAGACAAGTGAGCATTTCCAGTGCTGCACTCGTTTATTGAAACCTCTCAATTGGTATTCTGTCAATTCCTGAAGCGTTGTTTATTGCCAGTACCTTTAATGCAGCTTAGACTTCTCCCTTTAGTACCATTGGTTACTTATTATAAGCTACCTACTGAAATGTTTGAACATTGGCTAATTCTTTTTGGTATAGTAACTCTGTATATTTCTTCCATCTTCTTTTGATGCTTCCTGCATCATTTATTATTTTACCCGTAGAATCCTTCACTATTGCAACTCGAGGCTTGAGTTTTTTCTTCAGTTATTTCAGCTTGAGAAATGCTGAGTGTGTTGGTTTTCTAACTCCAGGTCTTTGCACACGTCATTATAATACTTTGTCTTCTCAAGCTGCCCTTTGAAATCTTCTGTTCAGCTCTTTTACTTCATCATTTCTTCCATTTGCTTTAGCTACTCGACATTCAACAGCAAGTTTCAGAGTCTCTTCTGACATCCATTTTGGTATTTTCTCTCTTTCCTGTTTTTTTTAATGACCTCTTGCTTTCTTCATGTGTGATGTCCTTGATGTCATTCCACAACTTGTCTGGTCTTTGGTCATTAGTGTTCAATGCATCAAATCTATTCTTGAGATGGTCTCTAAACTCAGGTGGGATATACTCTAGGTTGTACTTTGACTCTTCGTGTACTTGTTCTAATTTTCTTCACCTTCAACTGGAACTTGCAAATGAGCAATTGATGGTCTGCTCCACAGTCTTCCCTTGGCCTTCTTCTGACTGATAATATTGAGGTTTTCTATCGTCTCTTTCCACAGATGTAGTCGATTTGATTCCCATGTATTCCATGTGGTGGGGTCCACATGTATAGTCACCATTTATGTTGTTGAAAAAAGTTATTTACAATGAGGAAATCATTGGTCTTGCAAAATTCTATCATGCACTCTCCAGCATCATTTCTGTCACCGAGGCCATATTTTCCAATTACCAATCCTTCTTTGTTTCCAACTTTTGCATTCCAGTCACCAAGAATTATCAATGCATCCTGATTGTGTGTTCGATCAATTTCAGACTGCAGAAGTTTGTAAAAATCTTTAATTTCTTCATCTTTGATGTTAGTGGTTGATGCATAAATTTAAATAATAGTTGTATTAACTTGTCGTCCTCGTAGCTGTATGGATATTATCCTATCACTGACAGCGTTGTGCTTCAGAATACATCTTGAAATGTTCTTTTGGATGATGAATGCAATGTCATTCCTTTTCAAGTTGGCATTCCCGGTATAGTAGACAACTTGATTATCTGTTTCAAAATGGCCAATACCAGTCCATTCAGCTCACTAATGCATAGGATATCGATGTTTATGTGTTCCATTTCATTTTTGACGATTTCCAATTTTCGTCGATTCATACTTCGTACATTTCACGTTCCAGTTATTTAAAGATGTTTGCAGCTGTTTCTTCTCATTTTGAGTCATTCCACATCAGCAGTTTAAGTTCCGAAAGCTTGACTCCATTCATGTCATTAAGGTTGACTCTACTTTGAGGAGGCAGGTCTTCCCCATTCATCTCTTGAGTGCCTTCCAACCTGAGGGGCTCATCTTCTGGCATTATATCAGGCAGTGTTCTGCTGCTATTCATAAGGTTTTCACTGGCTGATTCTTTTCAGAAGGAGACTGCCAGGTCCTTCTTCTTAGTCTCTCTTAGTCTGGAAGCTTAGCTGAAATCTATCTGCCATAGGTTACCTTGCTGGTATTTGAATACCGGTGGCATAGCTTCCAGCATCATAGCAAAACCCAAGCCCCCGCTGCAGTATGACAAAGTGTCAGACGAGTAGGGGCATTAACATCATAGAGGTAGGATTTACATCACATAGGAAAATCACATCAGATTACAAAATGGTGGACAATCACACAATGCTGGAAATCATGTCCTAGCCAAATTGATTCACATTTTTGGGGGTCACTATTCAATCCATAACATTCTACCCTTTGGCTCTCAAAAATTCATGTCCTTCCCATATGGAAAACACATTCACCCCATCATATCAAAGCAAAAGTCTTAATTCAGCTCCAAGTCTAAAATCCAAAAATTCTCTTCATCTGTGAAAGCTACAAGTTATTTGCTTCCAAAGTAAAATGGTGGTACAGGCACAAGGAAATGTACATTTCCTTTACAAATTGGAGAAATTGGACAGAAAGAAGGGATAACAGGCACCAGTTAAGTCAGCAGGACACATTATGTTAGCCCTCAAGACTTGAAAATAATCCTCTGTTTTCTGAGACCATTTAGGGAATGGTGCTTCACTCCAGACTCTAGGTATTGGCCACACTGTCTGGATTGTGTGAGAGTAAATTTCTCTTCGTTAAAGCCATCCACTTGTTTTATTTCTGTTTTAGCAGCACTAGATAACTAACACGGAATTTGGTACCAAGAGTGGAGTGCTGCTCTAACAAATTCCTAAAATGTAGAAACGGTTATGAAACTGTGAATGGATAGGGGCTGGAAGTGTTTTAACGTGCCTAATAGTAAAAGCCTAGAAATGCTGTGTAGAGATTGTTGGTGGAATTATGGACATCAAACACAATTCTGGTGAGGACTGAGAAGGATTTGAGAAAGGCTGTTAACACTGGAGATAGCACAGATGGCAAGGAGCAGAGAAATGGCAGAAGCAGAGAAACATCAGAAGCAGAACCAGTAGACCAGCGTGAGATGGCACTGGAGCTGACCCATGGAGCGAGAGAGCTGAGAGCCTTTGCACAGAAGGCTTACTTGCCGAGTAGGGTGCCTTGAGGCACTTATAGGTGGAGCTATGCTTGTGGACTCACAGAGCAAGAGAGCTGAGTGCCTTCCAGCTGAAGTTTACTGGTAGAGTGGGATCCTCCAGGTGTTTATCCCTGGAGCTAAAGAGCTTTTGAACACTTGCCCCATCAGGGCAGACACAGGCAACAAGGTCCCAGAGGCCAAGGAACCAGGAAGCAGAAGCTCAAGTGACAAGGAACAGAAGAAGCAGAGCTACCTCATTCTCAAAGGGTGGAGTGGACACGTGGACTAGGAGAATGGGACTGCCTAAAGCTAAGGGAGCAGAGTTGCTGTTCCAGTGGGCCTGGAAGGGAGAGCTGAAGCCCAGGGCTGAGGTGCTTCCACTCAGAATCCGTAGAATTTGACCATAGCATTCTAGTAAGTTTTAAAATCAGAAAGTGTGAGTGAATCTTCCAACTTTTTTCTTTTTTTTCTCTCCAAGATTCTTGTGGCTATTCTGAGTTCCTCACATTTTCATATGTATTTTAGGGTCCTTGTGACGTAGTGGTTAAGAGGTACAGCTGCTAACCAAAAGGTTGGCAGTTCGAATCCACCAGGCACTCTTTGGAAACTATGTGGCAGTTCTACTCTGTCCTGTAGGGTCGCTATGAGTCGGAATCGATTCGACGGCTAGAGGTTTTGTCAATTTCTGCGAAGAGGCAGCTGGAAGTTTTTTGGGACTACTTTGGGTCTGTAGATAAATTTGAGGTTTATTGCCATCTTACCAATATTAAGTATTCCAATACTTAAACATGAAATGTGTTTCCATTTATTTAAGTCTTCTATAATTTAATTCAAAGGTGTTTTGTAGATTTCTGTGTACAAGTCTTGCACTTTCTTTATTAAACTTATCCCTAATTATTTTATTTTTTAAAAGCCTTTATAAATGGAATTGTTTTCTAAATTTAATTTTTGGATAGTTCATTGATAATGTATGGAAATACAATTAACTTTTGTATATTAATCTTGAATCCTATAACCTTGCTGGACTTGTTTATTAGTTCTAATAGTGTTTTTGAGGATTACTTAGAATTTTTATGTTATTTGCAATACAGATAGCTTTACTTCTTCCCTTCCAAAATGGATGCCTTTTATGTCTTTTTCTTTCTTAAAAATTTTGGCTTGTATGTTGAACAGAAGTGGTGTCTTAGTCATCTAGTGCTGCTATAACAGAAATACCACAAGTGGATGGTTTTAAAAAAGAGAAATTTATTCTCTCACAATCTAGTAGGCTAGAAGTCCAAATTCAAGTCAGTTTCACGGGAAGGCTTTCTCTCTCTGTTGGCTCTGGAGAAAGATCCTTGTCATCAATATTCCCATGGTGGAGGAGCTTCTCAGCGCAGGGACCCCGCATCCAAAGGATACAGTATGCTCCCGGTGCTTCTTTCTCGGTAGTGTGAGGTCCCCAAATCTCTGCCCGCTTCCTTTTCCTTTTATCTCTTGTAAGATAAAAGGTGCTGCAGATTACACCCCAGTGAATCTCCCTTTACGTTTAATCGGAGATGTGACCTGAGCAAGGGTGTTACAACCACCCTAATCCTCTTTAACATAATCTAATCTTGCCTCATTAACCACAGGCAGAGAGTAGGATTTACAACACATAGGAAAATTATATCAACCAAAAATGGAGGACAACCACACAATACTGGGAATCCTGGCCTAACCAAGTTGACACATATTTTTAGGGGACACAATTCAATCCATGACAAATGGTGAGAGAATACATCCTTGATGTTGGTGAGAAGCATTCAGTCTTTGACCATTAAGTATGATGTCAGGTATGTTTTTTTTTTTTTTTTTTTGAGATGCCCTTTATCAGGTTGAAGATGTTCCCTTCTATTTCTAGTTTGTTGAGTTTTTTTTATCATGAATGGGTCTTGGAGTCTGTGTTAGACTGGATTGTCTAGAGAGCAAAACCAATGAAGCGTGTGTGTGTGTGTGTGTATATGTATGTATATATGTATATATCAAGGAAGTGGCTCATATGGTTGTAGAGATTGGCAAGTCCCAAGTCCGTGGGTCCAGCTGGAGGCTTCTCCTGACTCACGTAGCTGCAGGGGCTGAAGTACCCATGATCACCAGATTAGACAGCAGGCCATTGGCTCATGGGCTTTGGAGGTTGACGGGTCCCAAGTCAGCAGGCAATATGGCAGGCCGCTGGCTCAGATCCCAAGAATCGGAGGTCAGATGATGACGAGCTGTATGCAGGATCCCGAGCAAGCGAAGGAGCTTTGCCAGAATGACCATATATATTTTGGATGCAGGCCACACCCCCAAGGGAACTCTCCTTACAACGGATTGGCTGATCACATCATATCACATCATGGAGGATGACTACATCATTACATAACTACCAAATTACATTTTTATATAACTACCAAACCAGTCATTACATAACTGCCAAACCACTGAGAGTCATGACCCAGACAAATCGGCACACAAACTTAACCATCAAGATTCTGTCAAATGCTTTTCCTGCATCTGTTGAGGTGATCATGTGTTTTTTTCCTTTATTAATGTGGTATATTACATCAGCTGATTTCCATGTTAAACTAACTTTGAATTCTTGGAATAAATTTTACTTTGTTGTGGTGTATAATCCTTTTAATATATTGACGAATTTGGTTTGCTAGTATTTTGTTGAGAATTTTTGCATCCATATTCATAAGAGATATTGGTCTCAGTTTTCTTTTCCTGTGATGCCTTTGTCTGGTCTTGGTATCAGGGTCATACTGGCCATATAGAATGAGTTCAGAAGTGTTCCTGTCTCTTCTATTTTTTTGGAAGGGTTTATGAAGGATTAGTGTTAATTCTTTAAATGTTTAGTAGAATTTTTCAGTGAAGCCATCTGGACTTGAAATTTTCTTTGTGGACAGTTTTTTGATTACTAATTTATTCTCATTATAAATCTAGTCACATTTACTGTTTCCTCTTGAGTCACTTTAGGCAGTTTGTATGTTTCTGTGAATTTGTCCATCTAGGTTATCTAATTTATAGGCATACAGTTGTTCATAGTATTCACTTATAATTCTTTTTATTTCTGTAAGGTCCATAGTGATGTATCCTCTGTCATTCCTGACTTTAATAATTTCAATCTTCTTTCTTTTTTATTGGTCAGTATAGCTAAGGGTTTGAAATATTGTCAGTCTTCTTAAAGACCCACCCAACATTGGTTTC
Organism: Trichechus manatus latirostris; assembly: GCF_000243295.1. Taxonomy (NCBI): domain Eukaryota; kingdom Metazoa; phylum Chordata; class Mammalia; order Sirenia; family Trichechidae; genus Trichechus; species Trichechus manatus. The sequence goes on along the minus strand of NW_004444006.1, from coordinate 3,502,111 downwards.
ATTTTTTCTCTATTTTTTTAATTCTCTATTTTCTTTACTTTTACTCTTGTCTTTATTATCTCCTTTCTGCTTGCTTTGTATTTACTTTGCTTTCTTTTTCTAGTTTCTAAGGTGCAAAGTTAGATTATTGCTTTGAAATTATTCTTTTTTTAATATAAGAATTTGAAGATATAAATTTCCCTTTAAGCACTATATTAGCTGCATCTCAGAAGTTTTGGTGTGTTGTGTTTTTGTTTCTGTTCATCTCAAAGTATTTTGTAATTTCCCTTATGATCTCTTTTTTGACCTTGTGCTACTAAAGAGACAAAATGGGCAAATTTCACTTTCATTGCTAACTGTGTGGTAAAGTTCAGCATGAATCCATTTCCCACCTAGAAATGGATCCAGTCTTTATCTTCCCACGTCTCTATTATCCTCATCTGCAGCCACTCTAAGTGGCACACTATGTCATTCCTAACTACCTGGGGTAGGTCATCTTATCCCTGGCCTCCTGGGGTCAGATCATCTCATTCTTGGCCAGCCTGAGCCATGTGAAAGCAAACAAGTTAGAAGGACTCTTCCCTTCAAATGGTTTACCTGCTCTGCCCTTCTCTAAATTAGCCACCCTGAGCTAAGTCAGAGTGCACAAGTTAAAAGGACTCTGTCCTTTTGACTGCCAATTAGAAAGACACCAGCCCTTGATGACCCTTATTTCCCTCTGTGGGTTTGTTAATACTGTAGAACAGCTCACAAAATCCACAGAGACTAGCTATGCTTACAGTTACCCCTTTTTTTTTATTGTACTTCAGGTGAAGGCTTACAGAACAAATAGTTTCTCATGAAACAGTAGTACACATATTGTTTTATGACATTGGTTAACAACCCCACAACATGTCAACCCTCTAACTTCTCAACCTTTTTTTTTTTTGGTGAAAATACACATAGCCAAAGATACACCATTTCAAAAATTTCTACATGCACAGTTCAGTGACATTGACTGCGCTCTTCCAATTGTGCTGCTATTCTCACTTAAGATGAAGGCTTACAGAACAAAATAGTTTCTCATTTAACAGTTACTACACATGTTGCCCTATGACAATGGTTAACAATCTCACAACAAGTTACCCATTTTTTATAACCAGAAAGAATACAAAATGAAGACACACATCAAGGGAGGTTTGGGATGAGTCCCAGCACAGGGCTTCCATTGTCCCCAGGGATGCGCCACCCTCCCAAAAGCAGATGTTCTTGCCAATCCAGGAAGTCCATCAAACTTTCTGTTTGGAGTTTTTTTTTTTTTTTTTTGGCTTGATTGTGTAGTCAAGATCGATTAAATCATTGAATATACATGATGGATTGCATCATGCCTGCCTCCCTTCCTGAGGATAGTTGTCAGGTGTAGCTCCCACTCATTTGCCCATGCTTAAGCGTTGTTTTAGAAAACAAAGACACCTTGATTTCAGGGGAATTTCAGGGGCTATCTTTTTCGAACCAAAGACAAAGGCCTGATTGAATTCTTTGTATCTTAGACTTCTGAGTTATTTAGGAGTGTGTTTTTAATTTTAACATAGTTGTGAATTTTCCAAACTTCCTTGTGTTATTGGTTTCTAATTTCATCCCATTGTTGTCGGAAAACATGTTTTTTTATTATTTCAATCTTGTCGCTTGTGTTTTAGATTAGCATCTGGTGTATCCTAGAGAATATTCCTGTGTCCTTGAGAAGAATGCATATTCTAATGTTGTTAGGTGGAGTATTTTATAGATGTCTGTTAGGTGTAGTTGTTTTATAGTGTTCTGCTGGTCTACATGAATGTTATATGTTATGAAAGCAAGAAGTTCGGGAAAGGGAAGAAATTGGTATAAATAATGAAAAGGAGAATGAATGCAATTCCTTTTCCTTTACTGTCTGCCATTCCTTAAAAATATTATAAATGCTGAAAATCGTAGTGTTTGTGGTTTCTGAAGTGTTAAGATAATTCTAAAAGAGATGTGATTAATAGCTCTACCTCACATGGCTTAAGTAAAATTTAAGAAATCATGGTACGTATTAAAGGACAATGTAGTGAATATTTTTATTTGATTTCCCCAAGTGAAACAAGGCACAGACGAGGAATTCTGGGCTTTCCTTTTTCTGCTGCTGGGTAAAGAGGCCAGAGAAAAGCAGTTGTTTTCCAGAAGTGGAGCCAGTTTTGTGTTCTCTTTGCTGATGAAATCTGGAAGGTTGGGAAGTGTGTTCATGCTTCTCTCTCACTTACGTGACTCAGATTTAGAGTGGAAAATGTGGTTCTAAAGTGCAGAAATTTTGAGAAGCCGTGTTAACCTTGTTTTCCATCCCCAATCTCTGTAAAACCTTTATTATTATTACTTTCAATGATGTGTTCCAAGGTTCAAGGGTCTAAATATTGAAAATGAAGTACTTCCAGAAATGGGATATAGACAAGTAGATAATAAAATTCTTGGCAGTTTAATCTGTTCCAGCTTAATGCCTGAACGTATTTCATTGTGTTTGTGCTTTTCAGTTGAAAGAAATAGGTGCTGTTGCTCGCCTTGTGACACATTCCCTTAGCCTAAGAGCAAAAACTCAGGCTCAGTAAGCCTGTATATCTGACAGATGTAAAGGTGGAGGGTAATAAAACTGGAGAGCAAAAAAAAAGAAATAGGAAAGTAGAAGAAAAAATTACTGACAATCTTGAGCTTTCCTAGATGATGGTCTAATGAGTTAGCTTATTTGTTGAGAACAAAAAAAAATCAAACCTGTTGCCGTCAAGTCGATTCCGACTTATAGTGACCCTATGGGACAGAGTAGAACCGCCCCATAGGGTTTCCAAGGAGCAACTGGTGGATTCAAACTGTTGACCTTTTTTGGTTAGCAGCCAAGCTTGTAACCACTGTGCCACCAGGACTCCTTGGTGAGAACATTGCCCTTCAAACTTTAAAGAGCAGTTGAATGCTCTTAGGATTATATTAAAATGAAGGTTCTGATTCAGTAGATCTGAGGTGGGGCCTGAGAATTTGCATTTCCATTAACCTTCCATGTGATGCTGCTGCTGTCGGTCTGAAAACTATTCTTAGGGTAGCAGGAGTCTAGATGGGATCACCATGAGTTAGAATTGAGTCCATAGCAACTGGTAGAGTCTGTCTGGACCTCTTGGTAAATGTCATATTTTTAAAATTTCAATAAAGGTAATTTGTTAATAGTGTAGCAAAATATGATTTAATTTTTATGCCATTGTTAGACATTTATATAATAAAATTCAAAATGATTAGCCAAAAATAAAATTACATGTCTGGTCACACTACCCTGAATTTTTTTTTTTATTGTGCTTTAGGTGAAAGTTTACAGCTCAAGTTAGTTTCTCATACACAAATTTATACACACATTGTTATGTGACCCTAGTTGCTATCCTTATAATGTGACCACATACTCCTGCTTTCCACCCCGGATTTCCCGTGTCCATTCAACTAGCTCTGTTTTCTTTTTTTTAATTAATTAATTTTTTATTGTTGTAGTTTAAATGAAGTTTACATTTCAAGTTAGTCTCTTATACAAAAATTTATACATACATTGTTATGTGACCCTAATTGCTCTCCCCATACTGTGACAGCACACTCCTCCCTTCCACCCCTGATTCCCCATGTCCATTCAACCAGCTCCTAACCCTCTCTGCCTTCCCATCTCACCTCCGGACAGAAGCTGCCTGTTTAGTCTCTTGTATCTACTTAAGCTAAGAGGCACACTCCTCACAAGTATCACTTTATGTCCAAAGTCCAGTCCAATCCCTGTCTGAAGAGTTGGCCCCAGAAATTCTTTTAGTTCTGGGCTGATAGACAAGCCAGGGGCCATGCTTTCTGGTTCATCAAGTCTCAGTCAGACCATTAATTCTGGTCTTCATACTAGAATTTGAGTTCTGCATCCCACCTTTCTCCTGCTCCATTCGGAACTCTCTGTTGTGTTCCCTGTCAGGGTGGTCATTGGTGGTAGCCAGGCACCATCTAGTTCTTCTGGTCTCAGGCTGATGAAGTCTCTGGTTTGTGTGGCCCTTTCTGTCTCTTGGGCTAATAATACTTTCCTTGTGTCTTTGGTGTTCTTCATTCTCCTTTACTCCAAGTGTCAACCAGCTCTTATCCCTTTCTGCCTTGTCATCTCACCTTGGGACAGAAGCTGCCCAATTTGTCTTGTGTATCTACTTGAACTAAGAAGCACACTCTTCACGAGTATCATTTTATGTCTTATAGTCCAGTCTAATCTTTGTCAGAAGAGTTGGCTTCGGGAATGGTTTTAGTTCTGGGATAACAGAGAGTCCAGGGGCCGTGTCTTCCCAGGTTCCTCCAGTCTCAGTCAGACCACTAAGTCTGGTCTTTTTATAGAATTTGAGTTCTGCATCCTACCTTTCTCCCACTCCGTCAGGGACTCTCTGTTGTGTTCCCTGTCAGGGTGGTTATTGGTGGTAGCCGGGCACCATGTAGTTCTGGTCTCAGGCTGATGAAGTGTCTGGTTTATGTGGCCCCTTTTGTCTCTTGAGCTAATATTTTCCTTGTATCTTTGGTGTTCTTCATTCTCCTTTGCTCCAGGTGGGTTGGGACCAATTGATGCACCTTAGATGGCTGTTCACTAGCTTTTAAGACCCCAGACACCACTCACCAAAGTGGAATGCAGAACATTTTCTTAATAAACTTTGTTATGCCAACTGACCTAGATGTCCCCTGAAACCATGGTCCCCAGACCTCCGCCCCTGATACACTGTTCCACGAAGTGTTTGGTTGTGTTCAGGAAACTTCTTAGCTTTTGGTTTAGTCCAGTTGTGCTGAGTTCCCAAGTGTTGTGTGTGGTCCTTCCCTTCCCTAACATAATTCTTGTCTACTATCTAGTTAGTGAATTCCCCTCTCCCTCCCTCCCCACCCTCATAACCATCAGAGAATGTTTTCTGTGTTTAAACCGTTTCTTTAGTTCTTATAATAGTGGTCTCATACAATATTTGTCCTTTTACGACTAATTTCACTCAACATAATGCCTTCCAGATTCATCCATGTTATGAGATGTGTCGCGGATTCATCATTGTTCTTTATCATTGCGTAGTATTCCATTCTGAATACCACCCTGAATTTTTCATTCATTGCTTCTGTAAGTTAGGTCCCTTGGTCATTCCTCTGTGAACAGGTTAATTTAGTTTTGTTACCCAGCAAATGACAATATCCTAACCCAGGCTACCATCTGGTTCATGTGTAAAATGTCACTTTTGTTTTCATGGAAAAGTCCCTAGAGTGACATTCTAGTTCCAGCTTTGCAGTTAGCTCTGTGACTTAGAGTTTCACATCTATAAAATGGAACTAATTGTTTCTTTGTAGAGTGATTGTGAGTATTTCTTTGGTGAGAGGTGAGAAAACAACTCATCCATAGCCCATAATGGGTGCTCAATAAATGCTTAATGACTCTCTTAAGAGTGCAAACGAGTAGCATTAGGTCTTCCAGGTTTTTGGGTAGAACAAATCAGAGAAGAAAAGTTTTTGGAGAAACCATGGCCCATAACTTAAAAGAAGCTGTCCTCTCCTTCCTTTTTAATGTGTGGTTTTAGTTGCTGAAACTTTCTTCTACTGAAAGTCTGATCTTTTATTTAACTTAATAAAATGCAAGTTGCTACCTGCTAGAAGCACTTCTCTTTGCTTTTCTCTTATCTGCCCAAACAGAGATGAGGAAATCAGTCAAAGGACTGCTATGTTGACCATTTCTCCTGTTCCCCTTCCTTTGTAGGTTACTCTTCTGCTGTTCAGAAATTTTCCCAGACTCTGCAGTCATTTCAGTTTGATTTCATTGGGGACACTCTGACTGACGACGAGATTAACATCGGTAAGTCTTCCGTTCAATGTGGTTGTGTGGCTTTTGAGGCAGGCTGAGACACACAGTCGCCTTGATTTGTGGATACAGAGCACCTGGGAATCTTCATCCTCTGTGGTCCAGTGTCAAGCTCCTAGGAGGCTACGTAAAAAGGAGGCGGCAATATTCCCTGATGTTTCTGCTTCCTCCTCAGATCAAAACAATGAAAAGATATCCCTTAACTCTCTACTGAATGAAGTCTTTGACTCAATCAGTCTGCAGGGGATTGTTTCTTTAAAAAATGTCATACATGAAAAGAGATTTCTTCATAAAGAACAAAATAAGAAGTACTTTTAAAAAATATTTTTCAACATGTTTCAAAGTGAGATTCTTCTCAAGAACAGTTTCCCCTAAAATGTTTAAAATTATCATGTATGTATGTGCAACTTTTCAGGCCACAGGAGGTTTGGCATCTCCCTTGGGAAATGAATTTAACAACTTTCTCTATTAGTTGTGTGATTTTGGACAAGATATTTCCCTTCTTTGAGTCTCAGTCTTATCCTCTATAAAAATGGGGTTAATTTATCTTTCAAGGATGTTATGAGGAGATCTAGCAGTGAGGTGAAAAGAACTTTTTGTTTGTGTTAGTTATGAAGTTAAAACGGGTCCACAAACTGTGACTCCTGGGCCAAATCCAACCTGCCACCTGTTTTTATAAATAGAATTTTGTTGGAACACAGCCATGCTCTTGTTTATGTATTGTCTATGGCTGCTTTCACAGTACAAAAGCAGAGTTGAGTAGTAGTAACAGGGATCAAGGTCAGGTCCTCACTGCTCTGAGAAAAGACAGATTCCCGAAAGTTTTGCTTTAACTTGAAAAACCTAGAGATAACCTAGTAGGTTTCAGTGGAGAACCTCAAATTTTAACCCTGAATTTCAGCCTCGTCATTACCAAAGCAGTTGGCTATTGTGTGAACCCTGGTAGCATATGTTTCTCTTTGTACATGTGACTTGCCACTTCTTCCCTGGGAGGTAGCACCCATTGAGTTTTAACAGGTTGTTTGTTCATGGCTGGGGAAAGAAAAAACAGTGTTTCTAAATCTCAGACTGTAAACCAGATTTCCACTTCAGTTATCCTAGCATATCTGAAGAAACTCCTTAATGGACCAAGCAGATTGATTTGAGGAAACTTGCAGGTAAAAAGTTCCATCAGCCACCAATCACTACTTTCTGGGAGCAAAGGGCTCAGATTCAACACTGTCAGTTCCGTTTTGTTGAACATGAATATTACTCATTGCTGAACAACTCAAAAGGCAATCATAAACCTACTAAGTGTGGGGAAGCAGAGTCGAAGAATTAGTCCCTCCAGGACTCTTGTTGGAGATCAAGCATCTTGAAAGAGGGATGTCTAAAATAAATAGAAATATTAATATTAAAAAAAAAGTTTGTACTAAAGAGCCAGGAGTTGAACTCCAAGGGTAACCTGTCAAATGGATTCCAAGAGGTCTGTGGAGGAAAATCTTTTGCCTATGGAACACCACTCATGGAGTTTCTTAAAGCTCTTGAGCTAGGATGTTGATATTCTAGGTGGTGTTGTCTACAGTCTTGGTTACTTCTCATATAAGGGCATGCATGAACTTCCTTAGTGGTCCAGGTAGCAGCTTATTTAGGGAGAATTCCAGCCCCAATATATGATCTGCTTGGCAGTGATACCTTTGAGGTTTATATTGTTGCATGACTTTAACTTGCAGGGACTCTTCAGATCATGAGATAAAGGGCCAGCTGCAAGGCAACCTAGAGTATTGATAGGGATCTGGACAGTTAGGTTTTATTTCTCAGTGACCTGGAGCCAGGCAGAAGGGAGAAACTTTGGAAAAGTTAATTTGGATAGTTATAGCCAGATATTGAAGGAAACTGGAAGAATTAAAAATTTGGTAAGGATTGACAATTTAGATGAGATAACAGAATCCTGTCCAATTTACAGGTAGATGTCAAAACTGTTTTTCCGTAGGTGGGGAAGGAAGTCAGTTAAATCTCTCCCAGATAAGTATACACATCAGTTACTGAAAATTTATAAAAAGATGGAAAATAGTTCAAAGAAAATGAACAGGGATATATTCCGATAACCTGGGAGGGTGTGTTATAGACAATGCATAGTTTTCCTTTGAAACACACAATTTCTCTCTACAATAACCCCCTTTTTGATCAAAGATAATCTCAAAGAAAGATTATTCTTGATCTCAAAATAGGGCTGGTCCATTAGATTTAGCCTAATTATTTAAGTAGGTGCAGCAAGAATGGTAATTTTCCATGTAGACGTAAAGCTTGCTTTGCTGGAAATTTTCATAAAGAATTTCAGATTGGAATTTTAAAAGCCTTGAGGCTAGAAAGCCAAACTTAGAACTCCTCACCAGATTTCACCTGGAGTACCTATGAATTTGAGCTAATTCCTCTTTTCTTGAGGTACCCCCAAATATCCTAAAGTTTCTGGTCCTGACAGGAAGTGACCTTCTTTACTCATCTGTAGGGTTGAGAGCCCTCTAAGCCAGGTGTCTTAGTTATCTAGTGCTGCTACAACAGAAATACCATAAGTGAATGGCTTTAACAAAGAGAAATTTATTCTCACAGTCTAGGAGGCTGCAAGCCGAATTCAGGGTGCCAGCTCCAGGGGAAGGCTTTCTCTCTCTGTTGACTTTGGAGGAATGTCCTTATCATCAATCTTCCACAGGTCTAGGGGCCTCTCTGTGCAGGAACCCCCAGTCCAAAGGATGCACTCTACTATCAGCGCTGCTTTCTTGGTAGTATGACGTCCCCTCCGTCTCTCTGTTTGCTTCTCTTTTGTATCTCAAAAGAGATTGACTTAAGACACAACCTAATCTTGTAGATTGAGTCCTGCCTCATTAACATCATAGAGGTAGGATTGACAACACATAGAAAAATCACATCAAATGACAAAATGGTGGACAATCACACAATACTGGAAATCATGGCCTAGCCAAATTGGTACATATTTTTGGGGGACACAATTCAATCCATAACACCAGGTATCAGGCCAGTTTTACCAAGAGGTTCTTGCAAGAATTGGCTCCATAAAATTAACATTTGCTCTTTACAAGTGTCTGGTGACATCCGATTCAATATGCATCATTCTCACATACGACATTTTAGTCACGGCCTCAGATGCAAAACCAATATTTCCAATAGTCAATAAGAGTTTCTGAATCCTGGAGGGCATTTGGAAGGGAAATTAGGATATTATTTACAAATGTTTCATTTCAGTGTACAAAGTACAGTCTACTAAATTGTTATGAGTTATAGATCCCTTAAGAGAAAAGAGAAAGGCTTCCTTACATATTCAGAAAATAGAACATTAAAGCATCAACAATATTCGCAAGCAAACCCACAATCACCCCTCACCAGTTCGTTCAGTCCTATGTAATTAATCTTTTCTCGCTCAACCTTGGGTTAGCAGTCTCATGAACCCATTTGCTTCTCGACTGGAGTTCTCAAAATCCTGACTCAATTCACTGGTGTAGTCTTGAAGTTCTTTAAATGATGCCATTAGAAGTCTCCACGTGCCTGGGATAGTCCTTTTTTATAAGGTTCTGAGGAAGTCCTCCTTTGTTGAATATGAATTAGTCTGGCCTGTAGCTGATGCAAATGTTTTCAGGGAAACACCAGATAAAAACAACAACAAAAAGCTAGCTGTAGATGACAAGCAACTTAAAATGGCAGTGGTTAACTTATTACTGATAATTTTAAAAGTGAAAGATCTGATGATAGTTTATTACCAGAATAATGCAACTGACAAGGAAATTTGGTTTTCTGTGACATGAAGATAAATTTAATCAAAATATATTAGCAAAACTATCTGTAAACAATGTCTACCCCTACTTTTAAAAAAGAGTGGATATTACATCTAATTTATAACGATGGATGAACATAATCTTTACAGAGAAAAAAAAGCACTTCAGGTATGACATACAATAATCTTGACATAAAATGCCAAGAATACACTAGGAATATAGTTAGAATATATCAACAATATCAAGTAAAGAGATTCAGTAGTATTGAGTAGGTCTTAAACAATTGTACATTAATAAAACTCCATAGGTAAATGATGTAAATCCCCAGTTGGAAACCATAGATACAGAACATGTGAAATTAAAGAAGTAAAGTTGCAACTAAGTTAACATTTTAAAAAGTAACTGACATTATGATTTATAACACTATACTTATGTTGTCTAATACTAGGCAAGGCATCTCCAGGAATCTGACAAATACAAACATATCATAAATAACCAGGGCATGGATGATACTCCAGGAACTTCCTGTACAGCATACAATTGCTGAAATATGTATATTAATAGCATTTTACCCATACAAAGTTTACCTAGAGAAGGCTAAACATCTCTTCTGATTTGACAATGCTTTGCACACAACTCCCTAATAGCAACATACCAGCTAAATCTAATTATTTCTAGTATCTGTCTCTTTACAAGGTGCAAGAAGAAATGCTTTTTGTGATTTTTCAGGGGCTCTCTGGGAAATCTCAAAGACAGTTTTATGTGCAGAAGATATCATTCCATTTTGGGAAGGGAAAATATCAAAAGCTGTCAAGAGATTTGATCATTTGATCAGGCGAGGATCATGGGTTACTGAGGAAAAATACTTGGCTACCTATTTAACCAAAGTGACAATAAAATATTTTAAAAGTAAGCAGAAGAGATGACCTGATTATAAACACTTTTAGCTCTTTTGAAAGGGAGAAACCTTTGTTTTCTTAAGTAATCAAAGACATAATAAAGTCAACATGAACCCTGGAGGGTTATTCTGGTAAGATACAGAATCTTTGTTATAACCTCGTATTAAGAGCAGACTAATAATCAACAAACTTTTCGAATTTTAACAGAAAGAAAACAAAATTCTCATTTTGCATCAGTATAACATTTCATACTAAAACTCCTTTTTAGAAAAAAATCTTATAAATAAATCCGTTAAACCTTAGCCAGCTTTGACCACAGGCACTTAAAATTCCCTTTCCACAAAACTTCAACAGCTTTCTGCATGCATTCATGTTTTGTCCTACTTTTTCCTCTTTCTCATTCTGAAATAACCAATGTTTTTACTTTAGGATAAAACTATTCTTCCCTTAAGAAAAACCACATCTCTTATAGTACAACTTTTCAAATTCAGCAAAAATGAACACACTCATTAACAAACCCAAAAATAGATAGCCTCTCTGTACCAGGTAAAATAGGAAACAAAAGTATATAAACTTAAATGATGTTTAGTAATTACTATTTTATTGTTCTGTCTTAAGAAATTATCTAAGTATCTAATGACTATCCATTAAGTAAATAAATTCAGTATCACTCCAAAGTCTTCGAAATTATCTTCAAGCTGACATAATTACTGTTGAAATAAAGTTTGTCCGAATAATTATTCTATTAGGTTAAACACAAATTTACATTTTTCACAATCATAAACATTTGGTAGAAGTAATGTTAGCTTATCCAATCAGTAAACCTGTTTACATTTAGGAAGACTATACCCAAGTAGAATAAAAATCTATTCATATATAATATAATACTTAACACTGATAAATCAGAGAAGACATAGTTGTTTTTATTAAACCAAAATTATTTAAAATTTGCTTTAAAATTAGTGTTAGTCACCAAAAATTTACCTAAATTATGTGAACTTAAATTCTTTTTTTAAAAAAAAAATTTTGGTGAAAACATACACAACAAACCATACACCACTTCAACATTGGTTACATTCTTCAAGTTGTGTCACCTTTCTTAACAACATTTTCCAAAGTATTTCACCACCATTAGCACAAACTCACTTCCCCCTAAGCTTCCCATGTATCCTTTCAAGTTGCTGTTGTCAGTTTGATCATATATAAATAATTCTTTAAAAAAGAATAATGTTTAATGCATACATTCTTTTCTAATTAGGCTAAACTCTTATTATGCTTGGATACCAACTGAAAGGTTGGCAGTTAGAACCCACCAGCAGCTCCACAGGAGAAAAGAGCCAGTGATTTGCTCCCATAAAGATTGTTGTTGTTGTTAGGTGCCGTCAGGTCGGTTCCGACTCATAGCGACCTTATGCACCACAGAACAAAACACTGCCCAGTCCTGCGCCATGCTCACAATTGTTGTTAAGCTTGAACCCATTGTTGCAGCCACTGTGTCAGTCCATCTCATTGAGGGTCTTCCTCTCTTTTGCTTATCCTCTATTTTACGAAGCATGATGCCCTTCTCCAGGAACTGATCCGTCCTGTTAATATGTCCAAAGTACGTGAGACAAAATCTCGCCATACTCACTTCTACGGAGCATTCTGCCTGTACTTCCAAGACAGATTTGTTCATTCCTCTGGAAATCCATGGTACATTCAATATTCTTTGCCAACACCCATAAAGATTACAGTGTAGGAAACCCTATGGGTGCAAATCTACTCTGTTCTGTGAGATCACTATGAGTTGGATTGACTGGTCAGCACACAATGACAACAATATTATTTGGTTCAAAGATGACTTCAGGAGATAGTTCCGGTTTAAGGTTTAAAGATTTTCTCAGGGTAATAGTTTTGGGGGGTCATCTGGCCTCAATGGCTCAAGAAAGTCTGGATTCTATGAGAATTTGAAATTCTGTTCCTCGTTCCCCCCCTTTTGATCAGGATTCTTCTATAGAATCCTTGATCTAAAGGTTTAGTAATGGTATCCGTGCACCATACAATTCTTCTGGTCTCATGGCAAAGGATGTAGTTGTTCATGGAGGCGAGTGGACATGTATTCCATTTCCTCCACCGATTCCTGACATTCCTTCTTCTTCTGGTGTTCCCAGCAAATACAGACCAATTGTTGTGCCTTGGAGAGCCACTTGCAAGTTTATAAGACCCCAGGCCCTACACAACAATCTATGAGATATGACAGAAGCACCAAAATTACTTTTACGTCTATTGACTGGAATGTGCAGTGAAACCATGACCCTGAGCCTCTGAACCAAGAAAACAAATCCCATGAGATGCTTGGTTTTACATAGGTAGTATCAGCAGCTACTTTTTTTGGTAGAAATATATGTATCACATCTTCGGCCAGTTCAACCTTTTTCAGGTATATGGCTAAGTGATATAAGTTACTTTAGTTATGTTGTGCAATGATCACCTTAAATCAATGCCAGATTAACCTTCACCATAAACAGATATTTACTACTTCACAAACAATGGCTCCCCCTCTTCCTCCCACCCCTGGTAACCACTAATAGACCTTGGTCTCTATACATTTGCCTACCTTTGCATTTTCATGTAAGTGGGATCATACTATATTTATTCTTTTGTGAGTGACTTATTTCACACAGCATAATGTCTTCGAGGTTAATCCATGTTGTTGCATGTATCAGGACTTCATTTCTCCTTATGGCTGAGTAGTATTCTCTTATGTAAATGTACCATATTTGTTAATCCATTCAACCTTTGATGGACATTTAGGTTGCTTCCATCTCTTGGCTATTGTGGACAGTACTACAGGGAACGTTGGTGTATATATGTCTGTTCATGTCACTGACCTCAGATTCCTTGAGTATATTTACCTAGGAGTGGAATTGCAGGGTCATATGGTAGTTCCATTTTTAATTTTTTGAGGAACTGCCACACTGTTTTCCACCACAGCTGTACCATTTTGCATGCCCACCAGCAATAGCTAAGGTTTCGATTTTCCCACATCCTTGCCAACATTTGTTATTTTCTGTATTTTTTTTTAATCTTAACCATCCTAATGGGAATGAGAAGTGGTATCTCATTGTGGTTTTGATTTGCTCCCTTCTGGTAGCTAAAGACACTGAGCGTCTTTTCATGTGTTTGTTGGCCATTTGGATATCCTCCTTGCTGAAATGTCTACCCAAGTCCTTTTTTTATTTTATTGTTGTACTTTAAGTGAAAGTTTACAATTCAGGTTAGTCTCTCATACAAAAATTTATACATACATTGTTACATGACCCTAATTGCTCTCCCTATACTGTGACAGCACATTCCTCCTTTCCACCCCTGATTTCCTGTGTCCATTCAACCAGCTTCTGACCCTCTCTGCCTTCTCATCTCACCTCCGGAAAGGAGCTACTTGAGCTAAGAAGCACACTCTTCCACGAGTATCATTTTATGTCCCATAGTCCAGTCTAATCTTTGTCTGAAGAGTTGGCCTTGGGAATGGTTTTAGTGCTGGGTTGACAGAGAGTCCAGGTCTATCCAAGTCCTTTGCCTATTTTTTGATTGAATTATTTGTCTTTTTGTTGTTAAGTATAGAAGTTTTATATATTTTTGATAGTAGACCTTTATTGGATATACGATTGAACTTGAATTCTTAAAACATTTCTATAAGAATACCTTTTTCTTTTTTTGCACATTGAAAATATATGGTTTCAATATTCTTAATTTCTGGGAATTTTAGGAATATTCTATTTATGTAAGTGCTCATAAGAATAGAGATCCTTCAAAAGATTTTATAATCTAATTTGGTAATACCATCTGAAGATAGGAAAATAACATACATTAGAATGTGAAGTAAAGTCCCTTCTTTTTTTTAATTTTTTTATTGTACTTCAGGTGAAGGCCCACAGAACAAATAGTTTCTCATGAAACAGCAGCACACACGTTCTATGACACTGGTCAACAACCCCACAACATATCAACCCTTTAACTTCTCAACCCCTTTTTCTTGGTGAAAATGCACACAGCCAAAGATACACAACCTCAAAAATTTCTACATGCACAGTTCAGCGACATTGCCCACGCTCCTCCAACCGTGCTGCCATTCTCACTCAAGATGAAGGCCCACAGAACAAAACAGCCTCCCATTCAACAGTTACTACAAATGTTGCCCTATGACAATGGTCAACAACCTCACAACACATCAACAACATCCCTACTCAAACTTGGGTTCCCCACCACCAGCTTCACCTCTCCCCCAGCCCCCGCCACTGGACTCCTGTACCTCGCCAGTCCCATCTGTTTTTACGGGGCTGTCCACTCTCAGGCTGAACAGTGAAAGTGAACCTCGGAGGTAACTTCACCACTGAGCTAAAAGGGTGTCTGGGGGCAACACTCTCGGGGTTTCTCCAGTCGCCTTTAGACCGGTAAATCTGCTCTTTTTTTGTGAGTTAGAATTATGCTCTACACCCTTCTCCAGCTCTGTCCAGAATCCTCTGTTGTGATCCTGGTCAGAGCAGTCAGCGGTGGTAGCTGGGCACCATCTAGCTGTACTGGACTCAGTCCGGTGGAGGCCTTGGAAGCTGTGGACAATTAGTCCTTTGGACTAATCTTTTCCTTATATCCTGTTCTCTTCATTCTCCCTTGCTCCCGAAGGGATGAGACCAGTGGAGTATCTTAGATGGCCGCTCACAGGCTTTTAAGACCCCAGACACTA
>NW_004444006.1:3483619-3484946 GCF_000243295.1 Trichechus manatus latirostris | reverse complement strand
GTTGATTGATTTTCTAATGTTGAACCATCCTTGCATACCTAGTATGAATCCTACTTGGTCGTGGTGTATTATTTTCTTGATATGATGCTGAATTCTATTGGGTAGAATTTTGTTGAGAATTTTTGCATCTATATTCATGAGAGATATTAGTCTGTAATTTTCTTTTTTTGTGGCATCTTTGCCTGGTTTTGGTATCAGTGTTATGGTGGCTTCATAGAATGAATTGGGAAGTGTTGCTTCCTCTTCTATGCTCTGAAATAGCTTGAGTAGTACTGATACCAGCTCTTCTGTGAATGTTTTATAGAATTCTCCAGTGAAGCCATCAGGGTCAGGGCTTTTTTTTGTTGGGAGTTTTTTTTTTTATTACCTTTTCAATCTCTTCTCTTGTTATGGGTCTTTTCAGATTTTCAACATCACTTTTTTGTAGTTTGGGTAGGTAATGTGTTTCTAGAAATTTTTCCATTTCCTCTAGGTTTTCAAATTGTTGGAGCATACTTTTTCATAATATTCTGTTATGATCCTTTTTATTTCAGTTGGGTCTGTTATATTGTCGCCCATTTCATTTCTTATTTGGGTTATTTGTGTCCTTTCCTGTTTTTCTTTTGTCAGGCTGGCCAGTGACTTGTCGATTTTGTTGATTCTTTCAAAGAACCAACTTTTGGTTTTGTTGATTGTTTCTATTGTTTTTCTGTTCGCTCTTTCATTTATTTTTTTCTCTGATCTTTATTTTTTCCTTTCTTACAGTGGCTCTGGGCTTTTTTTGCTGTTCTCTTTCTATTTGTTTGATTTGTGTCATTAATGTTTTGATTTTGTTCCTTACTTCTTTTTTGATGTGTGCATCTATTGGTATAAATAGTCCTTGGAGGACTGCCATTGCTGTGTCCCAAGGTCTTGGTATGATGTGTTTTCATTCTTATTTGATTCTAGGAATTTTTTTATTCCATCTCTGATTTCTTATATTATCTAGTGATGTTTAAGCAGGGTATTATTCAGTTTCTATGTAATTGATTTTTTTCCTTGGTCTTTCTGTTGTTAATTTCTACCTCGATGGCATTGTGGTCAGAGAAGATACTTTGAATTATCTCAACGTTTTAGATCTTGTTGAGGATTGCTCTATGGTCTTAGTTGTGGTCTATTGTGGAGAAGGTTCCATGTGCATTGTAAAAGAATGTGTACTTTGCAGTGATTGGATGGAGTGTTCTATATATGTCTATGAGGTCAAGTTGGCTGATTGTGCCCTTTACGTCTTCTGTATGTTTGCTGAGATTCTTTTTAGTTGTTCTGTCCTTTACTGAGAGTGGTGTGTTGAAGTCTCCTACTATTATTG
>NW_004444006.1:3480524-3482639 GCF_000243295.1 Trichechus manatus latirostris | reverse complement strand
AGAGTTTTGCAGGATATATTATTCTTGGCTGGCAATTTTTTTCTTTCAAGGTTTAATATATGTCATCCCATTGCCTTCTTGCCTGTATGGTTTCTGCCGAATAATCTGAGTTTAGTGTTATTGTTTCTCCTCTGTATGTGACTTCTTGTTTTTTATGAGCTGCTCTCAGGATTCTTTGTTTGTCTTTGGTTTTAGTGAGTGCGATTATGATATGCCTTGGTGATTTTCTTTTGGGGGTCTATCCTATAGGGGGTGTGTTGAGCTTCTTGGATGGCCAACTTTTCATCTATGTTGATATTGGGGAAGTTTTCTGTCAGCAGTTCTTCAGTGATGCTTTCTGTGTTTTCTGTTTTCTCCCCATGTTCTGGAACTCCAATCAGTCGAAAATTTTTGGTTTTGATTGTATCCCTCATAATTCTCAGGGTCTCTTCATTTTTCTTTGCTCCTTTTCCTGAGTTTTCCTCAAACTGAGTTGTATCCAAGTGTTTGTCTTCAATTCCACTGATCCTGTCTTTCACCGTTTCATATCTGCTACTCAGCCCTTCTATGGCACCATCCATTTCTGAAATGTTGTTCTTTATCTTTTGGATTTCTAATTGTTGTTTTTGTATAATTTCCAGTTGTGAATTTGTTTTGGCATTTTGTTCCTGCAATATTTTCCTGAATTCTTCTAGTTTTTTGTCTGTGTTTTCCATGAATTTGTGTGCCTTTTCTATGAATTTGTCTAGTTTTTATTGATTTTTGTCTGCTTTTTGCTTCAACTCTTGGATAGTTCTGAGTATTAGAGATTTGAATTCCTTATCAGATAGTTCTAGTGCCTTTTCTTCCACTGGAAAGTCATCTGGTGTTTTATTTTGGATGCCTACTGGAACCATTGTGTCTTGCATTTGTAAATGTTTTGATATTGTATGCTGTCTTCGGGGTCTTCAGTAGTTATTTTTCCCGTTTATTGATTGTAGATTTGTTTGTTTCGTCCTTGTTTTATTTGGCCATGTCTGAGCAGGCGCGCTCTGTGTTCTTTGTTGTTTGGTCGTCTGTGGTCACGACACTTTTCACCTCCTTCTCCAATTGGCAGGGTTAGTCGCTGAAATATGGTACAGTGTGGTAGGTCTAGCTGAAGTGGAGTTACTAGGACAGGTTTTTTGTGGGACTTACTACAGCCACCAGGCTGGGTTGGTAATAAGTGCATGGCAGGTTCCAGTAGGCCGTGCCTGTGCTGCGTGGTTGTGTGATGTTAAGAGCACGGTGTAGGTAGTCAGGGTGTTGAGGGAACATTGTTATGTGTGGCGCTAAGAGGGACATGGGAGAGAGGAGAGAAGAACAGGAGCCAAAAATTTACAGACAGACAATAAAGAGTGCTAGGAGAGTTGCCGTTGTAGGGGAGAGATGAGAGACTTTGAAATGGAGGAAAACAAAACGGGGAAGATGAAGAAAAAAAAAGAAAAGAATGAATTAAGAAATATCAGAAAGGAAAAAGAACAGTAAAGCTCCCAGCGATCCCACCATTGCGGGTATGAGGTCCGGGGAAGTTGTTTTCAGGTGTTACGGTATAGCCTGGCTAGAGGTCGTAGATGTATTCGGCACCAGGTATTTAGGGAACAGGAAGAGAAGGAAGGTATAGAGAAATGAGAAACTGAGTAATGAAGAAAGACAAAAAAGGAAAAAAAGGGAAAAGAAAACAAAACAAATTAAAAAAAAAAGAACAAGAAAAGCCCCCCCGCAAAAAAAAAACCCACAAAAAAAGAAATGCCCTCAGGGATCCCTCTGCACATGTGCGCAAGCCGAGGGAGTAGATTCCAAGCCGGGCAGCACCTCCCTGCCAGAATGGGCTCCCAACTCGAGAAAAGGAAAAGAAAACAAACAGACAATTCAAAACAAACAAACAGAAGCCCTGGAATCCCAGCAGTGTGGCAGTCCAGACCGGGAATCAGTTCCACAGTCAAACGGAGCTCCGTAGTCCCTCAGGAAGAAGGAAAGATGGTGCACGGAGCCAGGTATTTGAGCGATGGGGGGTGGAGGTTTGAGAGGTCAGTAAGAAATCAAAAGAAGCGGAGAAAATCAACACCAGCAGCCAACAAATGGCACTCAGGGAGCCGGACAGTTTGGGTGGGTTGG
>NW_004444006.1:3454528-3480096 GCF_000243295.1 Trichechus manatus latirostris | reverse complement strand
AAGTCCTCTCCACCAGCATTTTTTAATGAGATGGAGAAACAAATCATGAACTTCATATGGAAAGGGAAGAGGCCCATAATGAATAAAGCATTTACTCACGAAGAAGAACAAAGTGGGAGGCTTTACACTACTGGATTTTGGGACCTATTATACTGCCATGGTAGTCAAAACAGCATGGTAGTGGTTCAACTACAGATACATAGACCAATGGAACAGAGTTGAGAATCCAGATATAAGCTCATGCACGTATGAGCAGCTAATATTTGACAAAGGCCCAAAGTCCATTAAATGGGGAAAAGACAGTTTCTTTAGCAAATGGTGTTGGCATAACTGGACATCCATCTGCAAAAAACTAAAACAAGACCCATACCTCACACATGTACAAAAACTAACTCAAAATGGATCAAAGACTTAAATATAAAATCAAAAATGGTAAAGATCATGGAAGAAAAAATAGGTACAACACTAGGAGCCCTAATACATGGCATAAACACAATACAAACCATAAGGAACAATGCACAAGCACAAGAAGAGACTAGATAAATGGGAGCTCCTAAAAATGAAGCACTTATGCTTATCAAAAAACTTCACCAAAAGTGAAAAAAGACAACCTGCAGACTGGGAAAAAGTTTTTGGCTATGACAAATCCGATTAGCGTCTAATCTCTAAAATCTACAAGATACTGCAAAACCTCAACAGCAAAAGGACAAATAACCCAGGTAAAAAATGGGCAAAGGTTATGAACAGGCCCTTCACCAAGAAGATATTCATGCGGCCTATAGACACGTGAAGAAATGCTCACGATCATTAGGCATTAGAGACATACAGATCAGAACTACAATGAGATATCATTTCACCCCAACAAGCCTAGCATTAAGTCAAAAAACACAAAATAATAAATGCTGGAGAGGTTGTGGAGAGACTTGAACACTTATACACTGTTAGTGGGAATGGAATATTGTACAACCACTTTGGAAATCGATTTGACGCTTCCTTAAGAAGCTAGAAGTAGAAGTACTATATGATCCAGCTATCCCACTCCTTGGAATATAGCCTAGAGAGACAAGAGCTGTCACATGAATAGACATATGAACACCCATGTTCATTGCAGAACTGTTCACAATAGCAAAAAATGGAAGCAACCTAGGTGCCCATCAACGGACGAATGGATAAACAAATTATTGTATATCCACACAGTGGAATATTACGCAAAGATAAAGAACAACTGTGAAGCTATGTAACATCATATAGCATGGTGGAAGCTGGAACTGATTATGCTGAGTGAATTTAGTCAGTCACAGAAGGACAAATAACTGTATAAGACCACTATTATAAGAAGTCACGAAAAGGTTTAAACTCAGAAGAAAATATTCTTTGATGGTTACGGGGGTGGGGCGCGAGGGTGATGGTTATTTACTAAATAGATTGTAGATAAGAATCATCTTAGGTGAAGGGAAGGACAGCACACACTACAGGGGAAGTCAGCGCAACTGGACTAAACCAAAGCTAAGAAGTTTCCTGAATATAATCAAATACGTTTTGAGACAGAGTATTGTGGATAGGGGGTCTGGGGACCATGCTTTCAGGGAACATCTAGGTCAACTGGCAAAACAAAGCTTATTGAGAAAATGTTCTGCATCCTAGTTTGGTGAGTGGCCTCTGGGGTCTTATAAGGTTGCAAGCGGCCATCTAAGATGTATCAATTGGTCCCACCCACTTAGAGTAAGGGAGAACAAAGAACACCAAAGACACAAGGAAAGTATTCACCCAAGAGACAGAATGGGCCACATAAACCAGAGACTTCATCAGCCTGAGACCAGAAGAACTAGATGTGCCTGGCTACCACCAATGAACGTCCTGACAGGGAACATAACTGAGGGTCCCTGATGGAGCAGTAGAAGGATGAGGTGCAGAAGTCAAATTCTAGTTAGAACACCAGACATAATGGTCTGACTGAGACTGGAGGCACCCCAGAAGGCATGGCCCCTGGACTCTCAGCCCAGCACTAAAACAATTTCTGAGGCCAACTCTTCAGACAGGGATTGGACTGGACTGTGGGAAATAAAGTGATACTCATGAAGAGTGTACCTCTTAGTCAAGTAGATACAAGAGACCAAAGGGACAGCTTCTGTCCAGAGGTGAGATGGGAAGGCAGAGAGTGTTAGGAGGTGGTTGAATAGTCATGGGGAATCGGGCAGAAAGGAGGAGTGTGCTCTTGCAGAATGGGGTGAGCAATTAGGGTCTCATAACTATGTATAAAAATTTTGTATGGGAGACAAAAAAAAAAAACAAGAAAGAGTAAATGTTGTGCATCCTACTTCAGTGAGTGACATCTGGGGTCTTAAAAGCTTGCAAATGGCCATCTAAGATGTATCAATCTGTCCCAACCACCTGAAGTAAAGGACAATGAAGAACACCAAAGATACAAGGAAAGTATTAGCCCAAGAGACAGAAAGGGCCATATAAACCAGAGACTTCGTCTGCCTGAGAGCGGAAGAACTAGATGGTGCCCGGCTACCACCAAAGACCGCCCTGACAGGGAACACAACAGAGAGTCCCTGATGGAGCAGGAGAAAGGTGGGGTGCAGAACTCAAATTCTAGTAAGAATACCAGACTTAATGGTCTGACTGAGTCTGGAGGAACTGCAGAAAGCATGGCTCCCAGATTCTCTATCAGCCCAGAACTAAAACAGTTTCTGAGGCCAACTCTTCAGAAACGGATTGGTCTGGACTGTGGGACATAAAGTGATACTCATGAGGAGTGTGCCTCTTAGCTCAAGTAGATACAGGTTACTAAACGGGGCACCTTCTGTCCGGAGGTGAGATGGGAAGGCAGAGAGGTTTAGGACCTGGTTGAATAGACATGGGGAATCGGGTGGAAAGGAGGAGTGTGCTGTCACAGTATGGGGTGAGCAATTATGGTCACATAACAATGTAGTATAAATTTTTGTATGGGAGACTAACTTGAAATGTAAATTTCATTTGAACTACAACAATAAAAAATAATAATTAAAAAAATGAAAGAAAAAAAAGCCTAAGAATTAGGTGAGACTTTATCAAGAGCAATACCCTACGAGTGAATGGAGTACTAAAATGGTGGGGCAGGGGGATAACAGAAAACACAGAGAGAGTTGTTGAAGATTTGCTGGCAGAAAACTTCCCTGATATCATGAAAGATGAGAAATATCTATCCAAGAAGCTCAACGAACCCCACACATGGTACATCCCAAAAGAGAGTCACCAAGAGATATTAAAATCACACTGTCTACACCAAAGACAAAGATAAAATATTGAGAGCAGCTAGGGATAAATGAAAAGTCACCTACAGAAGAGAACAAATAAGGCTAAATTCTAACTACTCAGCAGAAACCATACAGGCAAGAAGGCAATGGGATGGCATATGTAAAGTCCTGAAAAAAATAATTGACAGCCAAGAATTACATATCCAGCAAACCTGTCTCATTAATAAAATGGTGAAATTAGGGTATTTTCAGATAAACAGAAATTAAAGGAATTTGTAAAAAACAAACCCAAAGTACAAGAAATATTAAAGGGAGTCCTCTGGTTATACAATAACCCAAGACTAGAACAGAGTATAGAATGACCAGTTATCAACCCAGATAGGGAAGTCACAAAAACAAGTCAAAGCTAAAAGACTGAAAATAGGGAATCAGTGATGTCAATATGGAAATGATGACAACGTCAAAACAAAAATAGCAAACAAATAGTGTAGTCATAGAACTTCCATATGGAGAGGAAGTTAAGGCCTTATCAAGAAATAAAAGATTGGCTTAAACTTACAAAAATAAAGGTAAATTTTAAGGTAACAACAAAGGAAGCTAAGAAATATACCCATCAGAATAAAAAAGAAGAAAAACATAAAGACTCAGCAAACACAAACTCAACAGTAATGAAAAAGACAAAAAGAAAATACGTAAAGAAAAATGACTCAGCACAGAAAATTAAGTGGAACAAAGAAACTGTGCACACCACACCCAAAAGATACATCAAAATAACAGCAGTGAGTTCGTACCTACCAATAATTACACTGAATGTAAATGGATGAAATGCACCGATCAAGAGAAAGAGAGTGACAGAATGGATAAAAAAACACGATCTGTCTATATGCTGCCTATAAGAGACACACCTTAGACACAAAGACACAAACAAATTAAAACTCAAAGAATGGAAAAAATATATCAAGGAAACAACAACCAAAAAATAGGAGTGGCAATATTAATTTCTGACAAAAAAAGACTTTAAAGTAAAATCTACCACAAAGGATAAGGAAGGACACTATATAATGATTAAATGGTCAATACACCAGGAGGACGTATCCGTAATAATATATATAACTACCCAATGACAGGGCTCCAAAATACATAAAACAAACTCTAACAGCATTGAGAAAAGAAATAGACAGCTCCGGAATAATAGTAAGAGACTTCAGCACACCACTTTCGGTGAAGGACAGAACATCCAGAAAGAAGCTCAACAAAGACACAGAAGATCTAAATGCTACAATCAACCAATTTGATCTCTCAGACATATACAGAACACTGCACCCAACAGCAGCCAAGTATATTTTCTTTTCCAATGCACATGGAACATTCTCCAGAATAGACCACATATTTGGCCATAAAGCAAGCGTTAACAGAATCCAAAGCATCTGTTCTGACCATAAAGCCCTACAAGTAGAAATGAATAACAGAAAAAACAAGGAAAAAAAAAAAAAACCAAACGCCTGGAAACTAAACAACACCTTGCTCAAAAACTACTGGGTTATAGAAGAAATTAAGGATGGAATAAGGAAATTCACAGAATCAAATGAGAATTAAAACACATCTTACAAGAACCTTTGGGACACAGCAAAAGCAGTGCTCAGAAGTCAATTTATAGCAATAAATGCACACATCAAAAAAGAAGAAGGGGCTAAAATCAAAACATTAACCCTATAACTCAAACTAATAGAAGGAGAGTAGCAAAAGAAGCCCACAGTTGCCAGAAAAATGAGATAATAAAGATTAGAGCAGAAAGAAATGAAATTAGAGAATAGAAAAACAATTGAAAGAGTCAACAATACTAAAAGTTGGTTCTTTGAAAAGATCAACAAAATCGACAAACTATTGGCCAAACTGACAAAAGAAAAACAGGAGAGGAAGCAAATAACCTGAATAAGAAATGAGATGGGCGATATCACAACAGGCTCAACTGAAAAAAAAAAGAATCCTAACAAAATAGTATAAAAAAACTCTTCCAACAAATTTGAAAACCTAGAGGAAATGGATAAATTTCTAGATATATACTATCTACCTAAACTAACACAAACCGAGGTAGAAAAACTAAATAAAACCATAACAAAACAAGATATAATAAAAAAAACTCCCAACAACAACAACAAAAAAAAAAAGCCCTTGCCTTGATAGCTTCAACTGGAGAATTCTACCAAACTTTCAGAGAGAGTTAACACAACTACTGGTAAAGGTATTTCAGAGCATAGAAAGGGATGGAATACTCCTTAACTCATTCTGTGAAGCCAGCATAACCCTGATACCACTGCTAAGTAAAGGCACCACAATAAAAGAATATTAGAGACCAATATGCCTCATGAACATAGATGCAAAAATCGTCAACAAAATTCTAGCCAATAGAATTCAGCAGCATATCAAAAAAATAATTCATCATTACCAAGTGGGATTCATACCAGGTATGCAGGGATGGTTCAACATTAGAAAATCAGTCAGTGTAATCCATCACATAAATAAAACTGAAGATAAGAACCACATGATCTTATCAATTGATGCAGAAAAGGCATCTGACAAGGTCCAACACATAATCCTTATAAAAATTTTTTTTCAGCAAAATAGGAATAGAAGAGAAATTCTTTCAAATAATAAAGGACATTTATACAAAGGCAACAGCCAACATCATTCTAAATGCAGAGAGACTGAAAGCATTCCCTTTGAGAATGAGAACCAAAGATGGCCTTTATCACCACTCTTATTCAACATTGTGCTGGAGGTCCTAGCCAAAGCAGTAAGGTATGAAAAAGAAATAAAGGGCATCCAAGCTGGTAAGGAAGAAGTAAAAGTATCCTTATTCACAGGTGATATGATCTTATACACAGAAAACCCAAAGAATCCACATGAAAACTACTGGAACTAATAGATTTCAACAAAGTATTAGGATACAAGCTAAACATACAAAAATCAGTTGGATTCCTCTACACCAACAAAGAGAATTTTGAAAAGGAAATCACCTAATAAATACCATTTACAATAGCTTCCAGGAAGATAAAGTACTTAGAAATAAACATAACCAGAGACATAAAAGACCTACACAAAGAAAAGTACAAAACACTGCTGCAAGGAACCAAAAAAGACCTACATAAGTGGCAAAACATACCGTGCTCATGGATAGGAAGACTCAACATTGTGAAGATGTCAATTCTACCCAAAGTGATCTACAGATACAATGTAATCGCAATCCAAATTCCAACGGCATTTTTTAATGAGATGGAGAAACAAATTACCAACTTCACATGGAAAGAGAAGAGACCTCAGATAAGTAAAGCATTCCTGCAGAAGAAGAATAAATTAGGAGGCCTCACACTACCTGATTTTAGAACCTGTTATACCACCATGGTAGTCAAAACAGCCTTGTAGTAGTACAACAACAGGTACGTAGACCAATGGAACAGAATTGAAAATCCAGACATAAATTCATCCAGCTATGAGCAGCTGATATTTGACAAAGTTCCAAAGCCCATTAAATGGGGAAAAGACAGTCTTTTAACAAATGGTGCTGGCATAACTAGATATCCATTGCAAAAAAATGAACAGGTCCCATACCTCAAACCACGTACAAAAAGTAACTCAAAATGGATCAAAGACCTAAATCTAAAATCTAAAATTATAAAGATCATGGAAGAAAAAAATGGAGACGCTAGGAGCCCTTATACATGGTATAAGCAGAATACAAACCATAACTAACAATGCATGAACACCAGAAGAGAAATTAGATAACTGGGAGCTCCTAAAAATCAAATGGTTATGCTCATCCAAAGACTTCACCAAAAGAGTAAAAAGAGAACCTAGACACTGGGAAAAAAATTTTGGCTACCATATATCAGATATGAGTTTAGTCTCTAAAATCTGCAAGATACTGCAACAGGTCAACAGCAAAAAGACAAATAATCCAATTAAAAAATGGGCAAAGGATATCAACCGACACTTCACCAAAGAAAACATTCAGTTAGCTAACAGATACATGAGGGAATGCTCAAGATTGTTACCCATTAGAGAAATGCAAATCAAAATTGGAGTGAGGTACCATCTTACTCCAACAAGGCTGGCACTAATCCAAAAAAAAAAAAAAAAAAAGAAAAAACACAGAATAATACAAGTCGTAGAGATTGTGGAGAGATTGGAACATTATGGCAGTGCTCGTGGAAATGTAAAATGGTACATCCACTTTGGAAAATGTTTTGGCACTTCCTTAAAAAGCTAGAAATAGAAGTACCGTATGATTCAGCGATCTCACTCCTAGGAATAATCCTAGAGAAATAAGAGCCATCAGATGAATAGACATATGCACACTGATGTTCACTGCATCATTGTTCATAACAGCAAAAAGATGGAAGCAACCTAGGTGCCCATCAACAGACGAATGGATAAACAAATTATGGTACCTACACACAATGGAATACTGTGCAACAATAAAGAACAATGATGAACCTGCAAAACATCTCACAACAGTGATGAATCTGGAGGGCGTTATTGCGAGTGAAATTAGTCAGTCATAAAAAGACAAATATTGTACGAGGCCACTATTATAAGAACTCAAGAAAAGGTTTAAACATAGAAAAAATCATTCTTTGATGGTTATGAGGGTGTGGAGGGAGGGGGAGGGGAATTCACTAACTAGATCGTAGACAAGGATCAACTTCGGTGAAGGGAAGGATTACACAATACGGGGGAACTCAGCACAACTGGACCACAGCAAAAGCTAAGAAGTTTCCTGGACACATCCAAACACTTTGAGGGACAGAGTAGCTGGGGCAAGGGCCCGGGGACTATTGTTTCGGGAGACATCTATGTCAGTCGACATAACCAAGTTTATTAAGAAAATGTTCTGCATCCCACTTTGGTGAGTGGCGTCTGGGGTGTTAAAAGCTTGTGAGCAGCCATCTAAGATGCATCAGTTGGTCCCATCCCACTTGGAGCAAAGGAGAATGATGAAAACCAAGGAAACAGGAAAATATTAGCCCAAGAGACTAAAGGACCACATAAACTCCACCAGCCTGCGACCAGAAAAAGTAGATGGTGTCCGGCTACCTCCAATGACCGCCCTGACAGGGAACACAACAGAGAGTCCCGGCTGGAGTGGGAGAAAAGTGTGGTGCAGAATTCAAATTCACGTAAAAAGACCAGACTTAATGGTGTGACAGAGACTGGAGGATCACCTGAAATTACAGCCCCCGGATGCTCTGTAAAGCCAGAACTGAAACCATTACGGAAGCCCACTCTTCAGACAAAGATTAAACAAGAGTATAAAACAAGAAATAATACACGTGAGGAGTGTGCTTCTTTTCAGTCAGATACACAAGACCAAATGCATGGCTCCTGTCCGGAGGCTGGATGAGAAGGCAGGAAGGGACAGGAACTGGTTGAGTGGACACAGGGAAAGGGGGAGTGTGCTCTCAGATTTTGGAGATTGTAACTAATGTTGCAAAACAATATGTGTATTAATTTTTGTATGAGACACTAACTTGAGTTGTAAACTTTCACCTAAAACACAATTAAAAAAAAGAGGTGAATCAACAACATAATGTACGAGCTCAATGTATAGTATTCTTAGAAGAAAACAGGTATAAATCTTTATGACCTTCATTAGGCAGTGTTTTCTCATATATGATTATAAAAAGACAAGTGGCAAAAGAAAAAATAGATAATTTAGACTATTAAAAAATGTTTATGCATAAGAGGATACTATAATGAAAATGAAAAGGCAACCTACATAATGGGAGAAACTTTTTGCAAATCATATCTCTGACAAGGGACCTGTGTTCAGAATATGAAGTACTCTTACAAATCAACAATGGGAAGACAAATAACCCAATTAAAAACTTGGAAAAGGATTTCAATTGCCATTTCTCCGAAGAAGATATACAAATGGCCAATAGGCACATGAAAAGATGCTCAATATCATTAGTCGTTAACAAACCAAACCAAACTCGTTGCCATCAAGTTAATTCCAACTCACAGGGATTCTGTAGCGACTCTGTAGGGCAGAGGAGAACTGCCCCATAGGGTTTCCAAGGAGCGGCTGTTGGATTCTATCTGCTGACCTTTTGGTTAGCAGCTAAGCTCTTAACCACTGTGCCAGTGGTGCTCCCCATTAGTCATGAGGTAATTGTAAATAAAAACCACAATGAGGTGCCACCACTTCACATCCACCGGGATGGTAATGATCAAAAAGATGGAAGATAACAAGTGTTCGCAAGGATATATAGACATTTAAGCTCTTATACATAGCTGATTGGAATGTAAAATGATGCATTCTGTTTGGAAAACAACTTTGGTAGTTTCTAAAAAAATGAAACATAGAGTTACCATGTGACCCAGCAATTACATTGCTAGGTATATACCCCGAAGAATTGAAAACAGGTGTTCAAACAAAATCTTGTAAACAAAGGTTTATGGCAGCACTATTCATAATTTTCGATAAATAGAACCCAAATACCCATCACCTGATGAATTGATAAACAAAATGTGGTGTATTGATACACTGGAATATTACTGAGCTATATAAAGGAAGGAAGTACATGCTACGGTATGAATGAACCTTGAGAACATTATGCTAAGGGAATAAGAATCCAGACACAAAGCACCAGATACCGTATGATTCCATTTATATGAAATGCCTAGAATTGGCAAATCCGTAGAGACAGAAAGTAGATTAATCTTTGCTAAGGGCCAGAATTCGGGGAATGGGGAATTACTGCTAATGGATTCAAGGTTTTATCTGGGGGTGATGACAGTGTTCTGTAATTAGTGGTGATGTTCCACAATATTGTGAATGTACTAAAAACCACTGAATTATACACCTAAAAAGCAGTGCATTTTATGGCATGTAAATTTTTTCTCAATTAGAAAAGAAAAAAAAGTTGTGACCTTCTTAGCCAAAACTCACTGTGAGACATCCTTAATATAGTGGAATTTTGAGTCTCTTTCTTGTGAATGATAATGTTAGACTCATTTTAAAAGCCTAGCTGCTGGTATGAGTGGCTTCCCACTTTCTCTGTTTGATAATCTATTCCTGTGGTTTTTGATAATCTAATTATCAACTACCTCTACCAGGAGAGGTATGGGCAGTGTGACAGTGGCAAGACCTTAGCTCTTTCAGGACTACAGGCCTGAATTTGAAACCTAGCTCTGATATTTAACTTCCTCTGTGACCTTGAACAAGCTGCTCAGTGTCTGTGAGCCTTGGTTTTTTCCCTTTTTAATTAGGGATAGTAGCACCTACCTAACAATGTCATTGTGAGGATTGATTGGTCTAATGTATATAAACCTCAGCTGGAGGGCTTGACACATTTACAGTTCCAGAAATTAATCTTTTCCTGAAAACATTCCAATGTACTTGTCACATTTCCTTTAGAGGCAAGCTCATCTTGCCTAGAGTATGCCAGAAAAACAAAAAAAAATTCTGTCACTTTTTTCGTAGCATAAAGTATTTGAAGGCAGGAGGTTAATGAACATTCTCATTTTTTCCTGTTTACTCTCTCTGAGTCTTACTTAGAATTTTTTCTTCTCTATGCTGTGGTACAGTTTTGAATAAATTTGCAGTTTTTTGCAAAGGTCATTTTCCCAGGTATTTGTGCAACTTAATCTTCAGAAGAAACACATTGTTTTGTGTCCTGTATTGACCCTGAACTTAGTTTCCTTGATACTAGAAATACTGGACAAGTTGTCCAGTCCCCATAGGAGGGTAAGATCTATTTTTTATTAGAAAAATGTTAACATGGCAGCATTTGTTTTTTCCAGGTTTTCAGTATATTTTCTTTAATTCAGATACCACTTGAGAATATACTTCCTGTTTCTGGTGAGAAGTTGGGAGATTTAGAATAGTAGTTATTAGAATTTGAAGGGATATTAAAAACTGTTTAGCTTAGTTTACTATTTATGTATATGAATAAATTGAAGTCCAGGGAGAAGAAGTGACTTGCTGACAGTCATCCTTCCAGTAAGTGGCAGAACTGAGACTAGAAGAGTAGAAGGTTGGGGGAGAAGGGACTAACATTTATCATATATCACATACTGTGTGTTGGCAGGAGTCCCTGGGTGGTGCAAATGATTAACGCATTCAGCTGCTAACAAAGTTGGAAGTTCAAGTCCACCCAGAGGCACCTCAGAATAAAGGCCTGGCAGTCTACATCTGAAAAAACAGCGAAGAAAACCCCAGGGAGCACAAGTTTACTCTGACACAATGGGGTCACCATGAGTCAGAATCGACTCGGCAGCAATGGGTTTACTGGTTTATGTGTTGGCACTCTACATTTACCATCTAGTTTAATCCTTACAGAAACACTCTCAGATGAATATCATGATGCCCAATTTACAACTGATGCAACTGAAGATCAAAGGTTAAGTCAGATAGTGAGAGGGTGGCAGAATATTGTTGTAAATCCAGGTCTCTCTCTCTCTCGAGGTTGTGCTCCTTTTATTTCTCTATGCTGACTCCTAAGCTAGAATCCTCATCATCTAACACCCTGTCTAATATTCTTTCTAAGATACCATTTGCCTTTTTTATCTTCAATCCTGCAAAGGTCTCTTTCTTCAAGAAACTGAGAAGAAACACAACTAGAATACAGGGAGGTGGATTTTTCATTAATATTAAGGAAGAAGCTTTAATAGAGACATCCAAAAAGTGGGGAATGACTTACTACAGGAGAGAGTAAGCACCCAGGCATTTAGAGTAACGAACTGCCTCGGTTTGCCCAGGGCTGGGAAATTTCTTGGAACGTGGGGATTTCAGTTTTAAAACTCGGACAGTCCTACGCACATCAGGACAAGTTTGTTACCATACCATCATGTCATTGGAGGTGTTTGAGCAGGGGCTGGATAACTAATAATTGTGGATGTTTCCCAGGGTCTTGAAGCATCACATGAGGGTTTGGACAAGACCATATGACTCCGTTGTGTTACTGTGGAACAAGGTATTTACCTTGTTTATGTTTTTAGACCTAATGTCCACGTTCCCCTGATAAAATTGGGGAGGGGGAGGGTTAAATATAACAGGAATCAGTCAAAGAGTGTACAAGAGAGTAGCTGGGTCTTACTGCTCTTTTTACTACTAGAGTATAGTTTTGTTGTTATAATTTTGTTTTATTCATTTTTTTTTAATGTAAGAACATACTCCCAGATAGTTAAACTTTATTTCCTGACTCAAGCTCTGCATTTTTATTGTGTCAGGCCAATCAAACTTTCTGGCACTTAGCAGGTGAATCCAGGTTTAATTGGTCTGGGGAGGAGTGTGTCACTGGTATTTGTTTAAGCTCCTCAGTTAATAAAGAGCCCTGGTGGTGCAGTGGTTAAGCACTTGGCTGCTAACCTAAAGGCTGGTGATTCAAATCCACCAGCCGCTCTGGGAGAAAGATGTGACAGTCTGCTTCCGTAAAGATTTACAGCCTTGGAAACTCTATGGGGGAGTTCTACTCTGTCCTATAAGGTCACTTTGAGTTGGAATCAACTTGACAGCAGTGAGTGTGCCTCAGTTAATGTGTAGTTAGGGAAGACAATCACTACCTTAGAACAAGAAGAAAGGAAGAGAACTAACAGTGATTGAATGGTTGCCATGTGTGCTGAGAACTGTGCATGTATTATCTTACTTAGACATCAGAGCAACCCACTGAGATAGGAATTATTTTTAGAAAAGGAAAATAGGCCTCAGAGAGAATGAGTAACTTACTTAAGGTCACACAGGTGGTGAGTTGAATGTGCTTTTTACTCAACCTCAGTGCTTCTAAAACTAAGGAAAATGATAATAAAACCTGTTGCCATCCCATTATTTCATTTGATCTCCATACCTACTCTGAAGTAACTATTATTAATATTTTACAAATGAGGGAATTGAGGCATGATGAGTCTAAATTGATTGACAGAAAGTTGTTTGGGTTTGTGAGTAGTGGAGCAGGGACTCAACCCAAATCTTGGGATCTACTGTAGAGCCTTTCCACAGTAACTCATTGCCTCCTCTTCTAATCTGTTTGCTTGTCTATGAAATGAGAGAAGTCCTGGCTGTTCCCAAGTGTAGCTGTGAGGATTAAATGAAATATCACCTATGAAAGAGCTCAGAGGTGTTAGCAATAAAGAAACATTCATTAGCATTTGGCACCTTCCTCAAGTGGCCATGTGAGTTTGGGACACTGGTCCCTACCTCATGTCCCACAGATCTCTGTCCACTTGCCTATCAAGCCACATGATTAATTTGCTTCGTCTTTTATTCTCTCCTTCCAGCTGAATCCTTCAAAGAATTTGCTGAATTGCTCAATGAAGTAGAAAACGAGAGGATGATGATGGTAGGTCATCGACACTGGGCCTGGAGCTGAGATCATAGGGATTTTTCCTGTCCTTGTTGGGTGGATTCATCCTCTGCTGTTTCTGTTTTTGTGCAAGCTCCCATTCTGAGATTTGGTATTAGGTAGAGAGAAATTAGTGTGGATACCCTATCTCTGTCTGTTTCAGTGACAAAAGATTTCAGAAGAGATTAAACTAGGCTATTGAATATGTTGACAAAAATTGTAATCTTTCTGAATTATCTTTTTGTTAATTTGTTTCTCTGCTTCCAGAAATACAAATACAGCCTTTATTTATATTTGTCAGTTATTGTTTTATTTAAATCGATGTGCAGATGTTTTCCCCCTTACATTTAAAATCTAATTATTTTAATGATTTAAAGAATAATCTTTTTGTCTAGTCCTCAGAGCAGCAGAATCAGTATCCCCTGGGAAATTGTTAAAAATGCAGATCCTTAGATCCCACCCCAGACCTACTGGGGACTTACAAGGGAAAACCATGCTAAAGTACCTTAGTTGGTCGATATTAGTTTGTATTAGGGGTGTGAGGGTAAGGTGGGAACTCTGGCGAGGACAGGAAAGAGGTTTGCCTTCCCTTTTTCTCAGAGGATGACTGACTTACTATTGGCTTCTCAAGCTTGTTAAATACATTTATGCCAGTAGCAAGAGTTCTTTCATCTGTAGTCTTTCTCCCCTTCGACAGTGTGGTACTGACCTCTCAGACTACTCCTCATATCCCATCTAGGCTCCTAGAGAGGTAGAACTGAAGGCAGGTCTTGGTGGTAGGGCAGTTAGAGACTTAGAATACCACTAACGTTCTTGTTGACTTCAGACTAATCACTTTATTTCTCTGGGCCTCCCTTTCCTTATTTGTAAAATGAAAAAAATAATCCCTGCCTCCCATGGTTGCTGTAAGTACTCAGAATGATATAATGAATATGGAAGTGTTTGACAAAGAGCAAAAAATTGGTTATGTAAGTGTTGTTTCTAGTTATTGTTGATTTCCCGAAGATTTAGCTGAGGAAATGTGACTTGGGAATTCTCTCGGTTTAAGATTTGCTTCTAAAGATAGCAAGATTTGCTTCCAAAAATTTGTTTCTAAGGAGAGACCAATATGGGTGTTTTTCCTGGAGCTTAGCAAATGGCTCACTAGCCAGTCCTCACTCTACTAAATACTCTGCCCAAAGAGTTTGTGGACTGCTGCCAATGTTGATCTCGAAGACATTCACCCTCAATTCATTCAGAAGCAACTAGAAAGCTTAGCTGTACTTCTCTTCAACCCTAGTTGTTTCTTGATCCCTTTTATTTACCTAATAACAAACCTCTAAAATATTGAAGTAGGAGTTATCTTTTGAGAGGTTGTTTTTCCCACTCTTCTTGCTGGTCCTCTGCCACAGGATTGACTAATTTTCTTCTGTCTTTAATTGTATTGTGCCCTTTTGTCACCATAGCTCTTCAGATCACATGAGTGTTGGCTCCCCATTTCCCACTTAATTCCAGGAATGTTGTGAAGGATAGGTTCATCGGGGCCTTTCACACCATGCCAGGAATTCACTGCTTGATTGAACTTCTCCCATTACCTGGAGCTGAGGTAAAAGGACTCCTGTACCCCAATCTGGATAATTTGGGAGGTGTTAAACACATTTTTATTCTTTCTAAAAGAAGAGGCAAAAAGAAACTTTGGAATAACAGGAAGCAAGTTCATGGCTCTAGAATGTGCCCGTTGTAAATGTCTAGTCATTCTCATAAATGAATTTAAATTGTGGCAGGAACTATGTAGGGAAGACATGAGGAGGAGCATTCCAGCTGTGATGTTCTTAAATAGTAGAATAGATATCTGGGGGAGGTAGTAGTATCTCAGAAGGTGGCCTTTAAAAGTGTGGATAACAGACTTCCTATATGATCAGAGATAGGAGGTACGCCTGGATGCCTTTTTTACTCTGAAGGGGACTCTGTTGGCAATGTGCAAGTTCTGTCTTTGAGAACCACCAAGGATCCTCTAAAGAGGCCCATAATATTTCAAACAGTGCATCCTCAATGCCATCTTTTGGTAACTGGTTAACCATTGAAGATTCCTGAGTAGTCCCACATTACTGGGTTGAATACTGTCTCTATTCTGCCAAGTGCCTTAATCCAGTGTTAGTTTGGACTTCATCTAATAGGAACCTGATTAGATAAATTCACTAATGTGTTTAGGATGTTACTTCCCATATTGAAGACTCTACTGTGGGATAGCAGGTAAGAGCTGTTCTCCCCAAGAGCTTCCAAAATGGACACAGCGATCAGAAAGGGCACTAAAGACCAATTCTCCTCAAAAGAATTTTTTTAAGTAGTTGCTAGACTTCTAAGAAGTTTAAAGATAAAACAG
The DNA here is from genome assembly GCF_000243295.1 of Trichechus manatus latirostris. Lineage (NCBI taxonomy): Eukaryota > Metazoa > Chordata > Mammalia > Sirenia > Trichechidae > Trichechus > Trichechus manatus. The sequence continues at coordinate 3,464,149 of NW_004444006.1, read as the reverse complement.
AATGAAAAGGAAAACAGAGCCAGTCTTCACCATAACCTTTGCCTACATCTCTAGCTCTCTGTTCTGGCAGAAAGTAATACAATAACCAATGAGTGTTAAAGAGAGGAAAAAGTTCAGAGTATCTGTGTTGTAGGGGACTGGGAGCAATATCACCAGTCTAACTAAGAGAAAGCTATCGACTCCAATTGTAGTGAATTGTGTACTACTTTCCTAGACTGAACTGGGGTCAAACATGTAAAAAGCAGTGACCTGTGGACCCTGTGTGAGACAATGCTGACACACTTGCTTATGTAGGAAAATCCCCTTTGGTCATGAAAAAGCAGGAACCCTCTACCATCCTGGGGCTGCCTGCATATTTAGTAGCCCATGTTACTCTCTTTGGAAACGGTATTATCACGTCTTATTCAAAGACAAACTTCTTCAGTGTTTCCCAGGTGGCCACTTTTTGGTGTTACCTTTGTGAAACTGGTTAATAGGTTTTCTAGTTCTCTATTGCTGTATAGCAACCTACCCTAAAACTTAGTGGCTTAAACTAAAATCATTTTCTTATATTTCACTGTTTTGTGGGTTAGGAATTCAGGCAGGGCTCAGTTGGATGATTCTCACACTCCATATTGATGATATTCACCTGGGAGATGGGTTGATCTGGAGGGTCTAAGACTGCTTCACTCACATATTTGGCACCTTGGTAGAGATAACTGATGGCTGGACTCAGCTGTGACTGTTGACCAGAGTGTCTACATTTGGCCTCTCCAGCTTAATAGTCTCAGGGTAGTCCTAGTTCTTACAAAGTGGCTCAGGGGCTCCCAAATGAAGTGTTCCAAGTGGAAGCTTCAGGCCTTTTATGGCCTAGCCTCAGAAATCACATAGTGCCACTTCTTTAGTACTCTGTTGGTAAAAGCAGTAACAAGCCTACTCACATTAAGGTGTAGAGTACATAGACATCACCTCTCAATGGGAGGAATATCAAAGAATTTGTGGCCAGGTTTGAAAACTGCCAAAATAGTAAAGAAGAAAAATGACTCCTTGCATTGCATTTATGATACCAATGACCTAATTTGGTTCCAGGTGGGTACACAAAGTTGATAGCACATAAACCACAGTCCAATAAAGTGTAGTGTGTGTAGGCTAGTATTTCCCACAGAAAAATTCTTGTTTCCAATCAAGGAGAGTCACCAGTATCTTTACTTTTTATACCAAGGCTTGCTAGTTGGGCTGTGATTGGATGTGAGATCAAAGTGAATCTTTGTAGGTATCAGTGACCTCTGTAGAAAAGCCTCTACTGGGGTATCTTGCAGGTATGAATCCATGGACTTCCTTGCCATTGGCTAATGAACACACCCAGGGATATAGGGAGCCCTAAGTGTCATACTGGGAAGTAAGTTATAGTATGACTAGAACCAACTGGGATATGGAAAGTTTCGTAGATCCAGTAGATGAAAAGAGATGAGATGAGAATCAGATACAGCCTGGAAGTATTGGCAGACAAGAGGTCTGTTTTTAGAAGAATCATCAAGGGGAGGGGTGGGTTACCTGATTTTATAAGGCTAGGCTTGTAGCAAACAGGGTTTTGAAGGCCAGGCATAGAAATACTGGTGATCAGGAGACATATAGAGGATTACTCTAACCCTAAGGCAAAAATTACTTGTTCTTTCCAAGTTTTATATTCCTGTTGCATGTGGGCAGTCCTGGATGGTAGTATTAGGAGTATTAGGATTAGGAGGACAGAGATCACAAGGTTGTTCTCACATAAAGACTAGCAGTGCCTTGTTAGGACATTGCCCATTTAGCTGAACCTTGAATCATACCTGGACACAAACAGGAGGCCTTCAGGACCTGGATAAAATATGTGCTGATGGACCCAAATTGACATGCTTTTTGGTGGTAGGTTTAAAATTGCTTCTTAGTCTGGAGAATACATGAATGGTTAAAACTGGCTCTGTCTTCTGTTTTTGTTGTGAAGATGTGTTTTGTCTTGATGCTTTATGTCTAATATGACAGGAAAGCCAGTCTATTGTTTCCCTGTTTAGTAATAGATCAGAAATTAATGCAGTGGTTCCTAAAAGCCAGCCCTTCAGATGCCTTCTCTGAGACCTTCCATTTTAGTCAAGTTAACTCTCACCACTCAGGAACCAAACCCTACTTGTTGCCTTGGACACATGCAATCTCCCAAGAGGTTTATATGAGGACAGAACTTATACTTTACCTGCCCACTGAGCAAGGGGTCCAGTTTGGATTGGATGTTTTTATATCTTTAGAACCAAATATAAATGCCCATATTTTTAGTACCCATCAGCTCCCGAGCATCTATAGTTAGGTAATTTGAAGACCTGGTTCAGTGTGCTCAATGATGCTATAATACACTCCAAGTGCTGAAGGAAATGCTCTGGTTTTATGACACAGCAGGGCAGCACTGGAAATGATTTATCCTGGAATTTATCCTGATGCTATTACTGCTAACTCATTTGCCTACTATGAAATGGTTTGCACTTGGTGCAGTTGGCCTTTTCATGTATTTTCTATTTTTTTCTTTTTTCCACATGTATTCCAGGTCCCCATGTGTGATAGACATGACTCTGAATATTTATGGATTAAAAACCCAGATCAGACTATCAGTAAAGTTACAGAGAAATGCCCCTAATGTTCCTTCTCTCATTTCCTCTCTAAGCATTTGATTTTCTAAGACCAATGTGGAAAAAAGACTGTAACAAAAACAAACAGACTAACCAACAAACCAGTTAATACTTTGTGGGGTTGTATATTGCAAGGAAATTGCCTTAGTAACAAGGAATCTTGTATCTGAACCTTATTAACCTCAAAGTTGTTTTGTGTGCTTATTCTTTTTCTCTAGGTACACAATGCTAGTGATTTGCTGATCAAGCCCCTGGAAAATTTCCGGAAGGAGCAAATAGGCTTTACCAAGGTACATTTTCTTTCAAATGTAAAAGATGTTTTTTACAGTGATTTAGTAGTCTATTAGTCTATCATTCGTCAAAGGTCTGGAGGGGTAGTTTCTATAAGAAAAATCAGTATAGAAAAAAGTTAGAAAATCTGGAATTGGCTCCTGGCTATGTTGCCAACTAGTGGACAAGTCACTTCTCCTTTTGTATCTTCAGTTGCCCCATCTGAAAGATGAGGAGCTTGATAGTATGAGCTAAATGTATTTACTATCTACTGTGTTCTGAGCAGGGCCCTGGTGGCACAGTGGTTAAGAACATGGCTGCTAACCAAAAAGGTCAGCAGTTTGAATCCACTAGCTGCTCCTTGGAAACCCTGTGGGGCAGTTCTACTCTGTCCTGTGGGGTCGCTATGAACTGGAATTGACTTCGGTATGTGCTGAGCACTGGGGTAGGTGCTTTATATGTATTCTCAAATCACAACAACCTTGTGAGGTAGTGGTATATCCTCATTTACAAATGAGGCAACTGAGACTTGGATAAGATAAATAGCATGACCAAAGTTACATAGCTAATAAATGATAGTGTCCAGGATTTGGACCTGAGGATTTTTCTAGCTCCAAATTCATTAAGCCACACTGTGTACATCTGTGCTGTTCCATATAATAGGCACTAGCTTTTTAAATTAAATAGAATGAACAGTTCAGTTTTTCAGTTGTGCTAACCATATTTCAAGTGCTCAGGATCCACATGTGGCTAGTGGCTACTGTATTAGATAGTGAAGATATTAACATTTCCATCATTGCAGAATGTTCTATTGGCTAGTGCTGTGCTAAATAATCTCAGATTCCTTTCAGTTTGACCATCTCATGAATTTCCCTGATTCCCCAGTGTTTCATAAGGGGGTGTGAACAATTTTCAATTTTCGTCTTTTCAGTTAGCTATAGGCCTATTCGTGAGTGCCAGTATGTAGCCAACATGTAGCCAAGATAATCTCTTCTACCAGAAGTAAAATATAGCATCTTGGCCAACCATCCAGCTCTTTTAGGACTAAGAATACACACACCATCTAGTGGGTATTGCCTGGACCATCATGACAAGCAGTTTGTATTAAGGATATGAAAGTAGCAAGTTCTGAGATAAAAAGGACGACTAGTGGATGTTCTCCCATTGCCTCATGTCATCAGCCAGGTTGATGTGAGCATTATTTGAAATAAGTGGCATTCAAACAAAGTGAGTGTTCTGGATTCCAAGTGCTTCATCTTTCAATCTGTGGTCTCATTAACATCAGTACTTTATTGGGAAGGAATGTAATTAAAGGACAGAAGAACTTGTATTTATTTTTTAAAAAATTCTGTTTATTGTACTTAGATAAAGGTTTACAGAGCAAACTAGTTTCTCATTAAACAATTAATACACATATGGTTTTGTGACATTGGTTGCCAACAGTACAACATGTCAACACTCTCTCCTTCTCAACCTTGGGTTGCCCATTACCAGCTGTCTGGTACCCTCCTGCCTTCTTGTCTTTGACCCTGGGCTGGTGTGCCCATTTAGTTTCATATTGTTTTATGGGCTTGTCTAATCTTTGGCTGAAGAATCAACCTCAGCAGTGACTTCATTACTGAGCTATAAGGGTGTCTGGGAGGCCGTACTCTAGGGGTTTCTCCAGTGTCTGTCAAGCCAGTAAGACTGGTTGTGTGTGTGTGAGTTAGAATTTTGTTCTACATTTTTCTCCAGCTCTATCCAGGACCCTCTATTGTGATATCTGTCAGAGAAGTCAGTGGTGGTAGCCAGGCACCATCTAGTTGTCCTGGATTCAGTCGGGTGGAGGCTGTAGTACTTGTGGTCCATTAGTCCTTTGGACTAGTATTTCCCTTGTGTCTTTGGTTTTCTTCATTCTCCCTTGCTCCAGATGGGGTGAGACCAGTGGAGTATCTTAGATGGCTGCTCACAAGCTTTTAAGACCCCAGACACTACTCACCAAAGTAGAATGTAGGATAAACTATGTTATGCCAATTGAGCTAGATGTTCCCCAAGACCATGGTCCCCACAGCCCTCAGCCGGTAATTTGGTCCCTCAGGGAGTTTGGATGTGTCTATGGAGCTTCCATGACCTTGCCTGGGACACGTTTTGCTGGCTTCCCCAGTATGGTATACTGTCTTACCCTTCACCAAAGTTACCACTTACCTATTGTCTATTTAGTGTTTTTCCCTCCCACTCCTCCCCTCCATTGTAACCATCAAAGATCGTTTATTTTTGTGTGTAAACCTTATCATGAGTTTTTATAGTAGTGGTCTCATGCAAGATTTGTCGTTTTGTGATTGACTTATTTCAGTCAGCATAATGCCATCCAGATTCATCCATGTTGTGAGATGCTTTGCAGATTCATCATTGTTCATTATCGTTGTGTAGTACTCCACTATTTGTAATTTCTCCTATTACCCAGTGGTTTTTAAGCAGGATGTTATTCAGTTTCCATGTATTTGATTTTTTTCCTTGCTCTTCCTGTTATTAATTTCTACTTTGATGGCGTTGTGTTCAGAGAAGATGCTTTGTTTTAATGTTTTGGATTTTGTTGAGAGTTGCTTTGTGGCCTAAGATGTGGTGTATTCTGGAGAACGTTCCATGTGTGTTGGGAAAAAAATGTGTAATTTGCTGCTGTTGGGTGGAGTTTTGTATATATGTGTATGAGGTTATATTGGTTTATTGTGGCTTTTAGATCTTCTGTATCTTTGTTGAGTTTCTTTCTAGATATTCCATCCTTTACCGAGAATGGTGTGTTGAAGACTCTATTATTGTGAAACTGTCAATTTCTCTTTTCAGTGCTGTTAGTTTGTTTTATGTATTTTGGAGCCCTGTCATTGGGTGCATATATTTATTATACTTATGTCTTAATTGTAGATGGTCCCTTTAATCATTATATAATACCCTTCTTTCTCTTTTATGGTGGATTTTGTTTTAAAGTCTATTTTATCTGAGATTAGTATTGTCACTCCTGCTCTTTTCTTGGTAGCTGTTTGCTTGATATATGTTTTCTATGCTTTGATTTTTAATAAATTTATGTCTTTGTTTCTAAGGCTTGTCTCTTGTAGACGGCTTAGTGATGGGTCCTGTTTTTTTATCCATTCGGTCACTCTCTGTCTCTTTTTGGGTGCATTAAGCCATTTACATTCAGTGCAATTATTGATAGTTGTGAGTTTATTGCTGTCATTTTGTAGTGCCTTTTTTTGTGTTGGTTAACGTTTTCTTTATTCCTCTTTTCTGTGCTGAATTCCTTTTGTTTGTATATATTTTTTTGTTTCTTTCATTTTTGTAGATTTTGTGTTTACTGAAACTTTATATTTTTCTTCTTTCTTTTGATGAGTAAGTTTGTTAACTTTCTTTGTAGTTACCTTGAAATTTGCCTCTATCTTCCTAAGTTTGAACCAGTCTTTGTTTTGCTTGATATCACCTTGACTTCCTCTCCATTTGAAAGTTCTATACCTACACTGTTTATTCTCCCTTTCAGTGTTCTGATGTTGTTGTCATTTACAGACTGACATGTCTGGTTCCCTGTTTACTTTAGTTTTATCCTTGATAGTCCGTGTCTTAGTCATCTAGTGCTGCTGTAACAGAAATACCACAAGTGGATGGTTTTAACAAAGAGAAGTTTATTTCCTCACAGTCAAAGTAGGCTAAAAGTCCAAATTCAGGGTGTCAGCTCCAGGGGAAGGCTTTTTCTCTCTGTTGGCCTTCCTCTCTTTGGTGTTCCCCCAGACTAGGAGCTTCTCTGCACAGGGACCCCAGTCCAAAAAACGCTCTTTGCTCCTGTCACTGCTTTCTTGATGGTATGAGGTCCCCAACTCTCTGCTTGCTTCCCTTTCCTTTTATCTCTTGAGAGATAAAAGGTGGTGCAGGCCACATCCCAGGGAAACTTCCTTTACATTGGATGTGACCTGGGTAAAGGTGGTGTTACAATCCCACCCTAATCCTCTTTAACATAAAATTATAATCACAAAATGGAGGCCAACCACACAATTCTGGGAATCATGGCCCAGCCAAATTGATACACACATTTTTTGGGGGACATAATTCAAACCATGACAGTCCATTACCTAGGCTGGTATCAGACTGATGTTGTCTTATGTGCTAGATTCAGGTTGTTTTCTGATGTTGTTGATTCTCTATCCAAAGTACTCCCTGTAATAATTCTTGTAAGTTTAGTTTGGTTTTTACATATTCCCTTAATTTCTGTTTATCTGGAAATGTCCTAATTTCACCATGATATTTGAGCGAGAGTTTTGCAGGGTGTATTATTCTTGGTTAGCAGTTGTTTTCTTTCAAGATTTTATATATGTCATCCCATTACCTTCTTGCCTGCATGGTTTCTGCCAAGTAATCAGAGCTTAGTCTTATTGTTTCCCTTTTGTATGTGACTTTTCATTTTTCTCAAACTGCTCACAGGATCTTTGTCTTTTGTTTTAGTGAGTGTGATTGTGGTAGGTCTTGATGTTTTTCTTTTGGGGTCTATCCTACGTATGGTTCGTTGAGCTTCCTGGATAGTCTGCTTTTCATCTTTCACAATATTAGAAAAGTTTTATGTCAGGAAATCTTCTATGATCCTAAGTTTTCCATTTTCCCCCCAGTGTCCTGGAACTCCAATCACATGCAAATTTTTGCTTTTGCTTGTATCCCACATTGTTGTCAGGGTTTGTTTATTTTGCTTGGTTTTTTTCTCAAAGTAGTATCCAAGGATTTGTTTTTAATTTTGCTAATCCTGTCTTCTGTTGTTTCATGTTTGCTCCTAAAACCTTCTATTGCACTGTCCATTTCTGAAATCTTGTTTATCTTTTGGATTTCTAATTGCTGTTTTTGTATGATTTTTAGTTGTTTATTTATTTTGACACTTTGTTCCTTTATTATTTTCCCAATTTCTTCCATTCTTTTGTCTGCCTTTTCTATGATTTTGTCTGTATTTTCCATGATTTTGTCTAATTTTTCCTTAACTTTGTCTGCATTTTCCTTTATCTGTTGGAGAACCCTGAATTCTAGAGTTCTGCATTCCCTATCATTTAGTTCCAGTGCCTTTTCGTCTAGCAGAAGGTTATGTGTTGTTTTATTTTGGTCACTTTGTGGAGCCATCATCTCTTGTTTTTTTTAATATGTTTTGATATTGTCTTCTGTCTCTGTGACATTCAGAAATTATTTTCATCATTTATTGATTGTAGACTTGATTGTGTCATCCAGCTTTTTTGTTTTATTTGGTTATGTCTCGGCTGCCAGGCTGAGTGTGTTTTGTTGCTTTTTCACCTTGGGCATGACACTTCTTACCACCTGTCCGGGTGAGCAGGGCCGTTTACTCAGCTGTGGTGCAGCAGGGTGGGTCCAGCAGGGGTGGGGGGTGGGGATGGGTAGTTTGCGGCACGAACTGGGGGCGATGGGGTGATGGGGTGAGGCTGGGTGGCTGTGCAGGGTGGTGTCCGAACATCTGAGTTGGTACCTCTTGGGTGCGTGGCACTTGGCACACAGCGCATATAGGCAGGAGGGAAAGGAGAGGATTTGATGGGTGGACGTAAGTGGGTAGTTGAAAGACGAGAAGGAAGAGAGAGAAACAAAGGCAAAAATAGTGAAAAAAGCAAAAAATGAAGTATAAAAAATAATAAAAAGAAAAAAGTAAATAAAATGGCGATGCAGTAGGATTTGGCGGATGGGGGCGGGTAGACCTGGCAAGGCCGTGTGATGAGTGGTGTGGCTTGGCCTGTTGAGAAGCAGCATGAGTCACACACGGGGCTAGGTGGGTGGGAGAAAGAAAAGGAAAAAGGAGAAAGAGAGGGAAGAAACCAACAATCAAACAAACAAATAAAAAAATTAAAAAAATAAAAACAACAACAACAAAAAATATAATGGTGGGGGCACCTGCTTTTGGGAGCAGGGCAGAATTGGGGTGGTGGCAAGTTGATGTCTCTATCAATGGGTGGCACAGCCTGTCAGGAAGGGGCGGAGACAGTGCAGGGCCTAGATGGGAGGAAGAAGGGAAAGGAGAAGGGGAAAGATAAAGAAAAATAAAAATACAGCACTGGGGGATCTCTCCTGTGGGGGTGGCGCAGAGCTGGGGAGACCATGTGCTTGAGGCTCTCCAGCCAAGTGGTAGAGCACAGCCCACCAAGAAGTTGGGTGCAGTACATTGGGCTGGGTGGATGGGAGAAAGTAAAGGAAGGGAGAGAGAGAGAAGAAACAATAACAACAACAAAAAACAAACAAAAAGACTAAAAGAAAGAAAGAAAGAAACAATAAGTAAATAAAATGGCAGTGAAGGAGCCAGTCAGCGACAATGGGGCAGAACCGGCTAGGCCACATGCAGTGACTCTCCAACCAAGCTGTGCAGCATGACCCCTCCAGAAGGGGCACAAGGTGGTGCACAAGGGTGGGTGGGTGGGAGGAAGGAAAGAAAAGAGAAGAAACAGAAAAAAAGAAGAAAAGAAAAAAAAAATAAAAGAACAAAGCAAACAAACCAAAAAAATCCCAGCCTGTCAAGCCTAGCTTAACAGGAGAAAGGAAAGGAAGGAAATGAGAGAGAAGTAACAGAAAAAGCCCAAAAAACAATAAAAAAAAAAAGAGAAGAAGGCAAGTAAACCAAAAACTCACAGCTTGTCAAGAAGGGGAGGGAATGGCACACGGGGCTAGCTGGGTGGGAGAAAGAAATGGTAGGAAGGGAGAGAGAGAAAAGCAATAAGAAAAGCCA
>NW_004444006.1:3411930-3454428 GCF_000243295.1 Trichechus manatus latirostris | reverse complement strand
AAAAAAAAAAAAAATCAAAAAGCAAACAAAAAAGCCACTCACACACACAAAAAGAACAAAGCAAACAAACCAAAAAATCACAGCCTGTCAAGAAGGGGAGGGGATGGCACATGGGGCTAGCTGGGCAGGAGAAAGGAAATGAAGGAAAGGAGAGAGAAGCAACAAAAAAAGCCAAAAAAACCAATATCAACAAAGAAACAAAACTACAAACAAACATATAATTTAAAAAATGGCGTTGAAGGGGCCAGCCAGTAGGGGCAGGGGCAGACCCCAATGGCAGTGTCTCCTGTTGAGAGCTTCGTGAAGTTGCCTTCCATTACTCCCTGTCTGAGTTCTTTGGAGGTGGTATCTGAAGATGGCGAATCCAGCGACATTAGCTGGTATGGGACCTCCACTCTATATGTCTCCTTGTTCTCTGTTCTCTTTCAGTTTCTTACTCCATTTGGTGCTTGATCATGTTCTTTATTCCTTCATTTGGTACTTAGGGTTCCAGGATTGACGTTTCTGTTTTACTTAGTTTTTCGTGTTTTTACTGCAGAGGGATGGCATGGTGCTTCTGCCTATAGTGCCATGTTGCTTCTGCCTCCAGAAGAACCTTTAAAGATCACAACTATGGTATGGAAATAATTAACTAGTTGTTAAGTGACATGACAATTGTTACATAACACTAAATAAAGAGGACAGATGAGAAAACTCTCACACCTGGTTTACTTTTATTCCTGGATGAGAGTGGGAAAAAGAAGAGGAAGAACAGGCTGCAGTGACTGACTTTGTATCACCTGAAGGAAGGGAAATGCATTTGTATTATCTACTTCTTATGTCCCAGGCTTGGCTGGGAATTTTACCCATGCAGTCTTCATTAATCCTTGCAGCAAGCCTGTAGGTAAGAAGTACAATATCCATTGTCCAATGAAGAAACAGACCCAGAAAAGTTAAATTCCTATCAGTCTTTTTTTTCCTACTTCTTTACCAGTGGGGCCAGCCTGCACACCTACAAGAAAGGTGACCAACTGTCGGCTATCTAGAATTATCCCAGTCGGGAAATTTAGGGTAGAATAAACAGCCCAGAAAAGGACCAGAAAATGTGGCTTCCTGTCCCCCACCATGTGTTAGCAATTTATTGTCTTTCAGCTCCAAATTCACCCCTCAATACCTGCTCTGCGATAATGGACAGAATTCTTTAAGCATCTTTCATGTTGTTAAACTTTCTCAGTAGAGGGTGCTGGAAGGACATTGTGGGTGAAAGGGGCTCTCCTGATGTTTCCAACTGCTGTACTGTTGGTCTGCCCCAGCCATGCAGCCAGAACATGTGGTTCCTCTGAGTTGGTAGCTTTGGCCTAATCTGGCAATAGCCTTTCTGCAACCCCCTTAAAAAGGAAATTAAGTCTTTGAAAGCTTCCCACCTGTACCAGCTCCTGAAGGCCTTGTACTGGAGCCCAGATTCCCTCTGCAGCGCCCCCTCCATCCCCCTACAGCCCACCTGCTGACTGAATGGTTATGATGGAGCTGCTGCTCCCTCTACTGGCCCCCATGCAGGCTGCTTGTGTTCTAGCTGCTGCTCCCTCAACAGCCACTGCAGGGCTTGCCTGCAGCCTAGGGAGTTCCTGCCCTTTCTGCATACCCACTTCACTGGTTATTGATTGTCTGCTCACCACCTGCATGCTGGAAAGTTGCCTCCTGCTTGCTTAGTGACTGCAGACCACCTGGACAAATCAGCAAACTTCTCTGGAATCCAATGCATTAAATTACACTTTCTCCATGAAGTCTGAACCCCTTCCAAGTTTGTTCTTTTTGGGGTACTCTCCCTCAGCCCTGGGGTACCATATGGAGTTTCCTTATGTCTTAAACTCTTCTATCATAGTTTAATAATTCTTTATCTATTTTGATCGCCATCTTTATCTTTATCTTAATTCTACCTCCTGATTGACCCAGACTCTGATACACCTAGTACTGCTGCTAGCTGGCTTTGTAACTTCTGTGGCAAATACAACCCTGTAAATTAAAGGTTATTATCATCTGTCTACAGAGGACTCTGAGGCTCAGTAAGATGTACTGTCTAAGGTCCTTCATCCAGGAAGTGGCAGAACTTGGATTTGAATTTGATTCTCCCGATTGTAATTCTAGGGCTCATTTCACTTGATGAGAGATACCATTTCTCTTGGGCCTCAGTTTTCTCATGTGTAAAACAAGAAGGATAGACAAGAAGGATAGTCCGTTCCAAATTTAATCTTCTATTTGAGATTCTAAGAGTAATTAACATGGGGTTATTTAGCACTAGACATTGACTAGTCATATTTCAGTGGGCTGTAAGTGTAAAATATACACTGGATTTTGAAAACAGTATGAAAAAATATAAAATGTCTCATTACGATTTTTTTATATTGATTACATGTTTAAATGGTAATAAATTAGATATATTGGATTAGATAAAATATTGAAATTAATTTCACTTGCTTCTTTTTAATTTTTTAAACAGAGCTACTAGAAATTTTAAAATTACATATGTGGCCTGCAATGTATTTCTATTGGATAGCACTGAACTAGACAATATAATTACCTTTAGTAGCATGCTCCTGCCATTTCATGGGTTGAGTGTCCGTAATCAACTGGGGGCAGCACTTGAAGAAAATTCATATGCACATAGATATTTAATTAATTAAATGAGTTAAAATATATATAAAGTTCTTAGAATAGTACCTGGCACATAAGAAGTACTAAATAAGTGTTTTTCTATTTTTATCATCAAGATCATCATCATTATTAGTGTTATCATTATTGGTAGTGAAACAGGGAGAATATAAAATGCTCCGTAAAACTGTCCAGTTGATGATGAATTTACACTGATTAAAAATACCTAAGAATTATGAAGTCAATGACTGGGCAGGGGCATTGAATATTTCCCAAATAACTAGTATATTGAGAGGTTTCATGCACTAGATCTCCAGGTCTGTGGCTCTGCAGGATGTGGAAGATGTCTGTTTGTCATAGAAACTTAAAAAAAAAAAACAAAAACCCAAAAAAGCAAAACAGCACAGAGAATGCTGGGCAGTAATAAGGGGCACATCATTCTGGATGAGCTCATCCTATTCAAACAGGGTTAGTCCCTTCCAGTGACACTGATACTACTACCACTTGAAATAATAAATGTCTTGTGTGAAATCTGTGGAAGAGTGGTGGGACAAGCATGGAGGGGAGTGGAAAGGAGAGCTCTTCTGACCTTTGATACTGGAAGAATATTTTTCTTCTGTGACTCTTGTATGCACAGATTTTGAGCTGTTGGTCAGGGATGATTTTGCTGGCTAATACAAGTCACTCTGTTTGCATAGTTCATTTCCAGGCCAAAGAACTCTGTTTTCAGTTCAACTTACATGACTGGGTTGCAGTCGACAGGCTCTCTCACAAACCAGAATCTCAGAAGTCTGTTCTGTAACTGAGTCATTTCACAAAGAGAAGAGTTACCATCAAAGTAGCCAGTTTGCCATTCTATGATGCTTTGGGTACCAGCTTCTGTTATACGATAGCTTCTAAATGGCTATCTGATGATTGGCTTTCCAAGCATGGAGTCAGTGTCCAGATGAGGTCACAGTGGTTTTCATATTTTGTTCAGGGGGGTACTCTTTGGGTGGAACTCCTAACTCTCTATTTGAGCCAGAGCAGTTTCTGTTGGATTGGTTTTATATAGTGGTGGACTTTTTGGGAGATACAGATACATACATAGGACTCTGCTGATTAAAAATATTTGAAAACCACTTCTCTGTCCTAAAAGCTGTTAGATCTTTCTTTCCCCATTTAAGAGGATATGCTTTTTAATTTCTTTATGGCAGTTTGGATATTTATGCAATGAGATGGACATTTTCTTCTAATTTTAACATGTAATCTACAATTTCATCAGACTAATCTCATAGTATAAGCCTTACTTTTTGAAAAAAAAAATAGTGTTTAGTTTTTTCATTTAAAAATTGAAATTATATATAACACACATATACAACCCATTGCCATAGAGTCGATTCCAACTCATAGTGACTCCACAGAACAGAGTAGAACTGCCCTATAGGGTTTCCAAGACTGTAAATCTTTATGGAAGCATCTTTCTCCTGCAGAGCGGCTCGTGAGTTTGAACTGCTGACCTTTTGGTTAGCCGATGAGCGCTTAACCACTGTGATACCAGGGCTCGTATACATGCAAGACTGGTGACTTCCTTTATATCTCATTTGTACTATTTTATTTTTAACTATATGGAACTATACACATATATACATATAGTTAAACAGAAAATAGTACGAACGGGTTTATAAAGAAAGTCAACAGTCTCGCACTCTTCCCCACTCCCCAGAGGCATCCATTTTAACCATGTATATTTTTATTCCTCTGGCAGTTACTTCTATTTGTAAAAAAAAAGCTTATATTGCTATTTCTTGATTTATCAGCTTTAGGAATAATTTATTATCTTCATGCTAGGAATAGAGGAGATTTTTGCTCATACCTCCCCCTTACTCTCCCTCCCCTTCTAATTTTTTATAATTATAACATAATTTTACTTCTTCTATTGCTTACCTCAGTTACGTTAATAGATTTAAACCTCAATTTCTTATTTCATTGACTTTTGACTGTAGCTTTGTAAGATGAGAATATCAGCACCTCTTTATATCCTTTTAACTCTCAACTTCTGTCAACCATACCTTCACTTTTCACTATTATGGATGAAAGCATTGCTAGTCTAGCTGGTAACCTTAATTAGGTTTTTTTTGGTAGTTATTATTAGGTTCATCTTCCAGTGGCAAAAACAAGTATCAGATCCAGGATTTGAACCCAAGTCTTTTGGTTCTGAGTACAAGAACTTTGACATTTCTTTTAGTGGGTCAAGTCTTAATATCTGGTGGCCAGGATAGATCAAGAGTGATCCCCTGTTTTACCCATTTCTCCTAATTTCTTGTCTACTAGGCTTAGAATTTTTTTTATCCCCCTACTCTTTTAACTTTTTCTATCCCTCCCATGTTTCAAAAAGTTTAGCACAAGCAAAGTTTGTGAGAGTCTTCCCCCATGTGTGTACTTAAGTTGTCACTTGATTAGCAGAACCCTTCCCACCACTAACCCCCCTTCCCACCACTATGCAACCTCTCCCTCCCCCATCCCCCTGCCCTAAGAGCAAGGGAGCACAAACAAGGCTCAGTCTACTCTGTTCATAATAGGTCTTTCTTCCTGCATGTAGAATGCATGGCGGTCTGTTGGAGATGTCAAAATAGACTCAGTCATCCTCTCCAGACACATACAGGGAGAGTATTTATTTGTACCCTTGATTCACATTTTTTGTGTCTTGTCAGAGTCGTCTACAGGATGATATTTTCAGTTCTCTTTCAAGTATGCCCTTGCCGGAGAGGAAGGGCCACTGAATTGAGCCTTTGTGTTGTCTCTGGTGGGACTGAGGCCAATTCCTCTGACTAGGATATCTTAGTTTGTATTTAACCTACTTCTTGGAGAGTTGGAAATGGTGTAGAGGCTATGATTTTGTGTGTTCTCATCCACCAGCTAGCATGCAAGAAGGCACTGACAGTAGAGCATGGGGGCTGTCAGTCTTGTTGCCGTTTCTTGTCCGTGAACAAGATTATAGAAAAAACTTAAAGAAAAGGGCTTGTTCTGGAAGCAGATGGGATTGGAAAAATACAGAAGGTGGAATAAGGCACAAACTGACAATCAGGGTGGATGAAGCCAAAGGCCTGGGTCTTGGACTACATGTCAAAGGCCAGTGCACGGCTCTGGGAGAGAGCGGAAGGAAGTAGCAACAGTCACCCACCAACAGCTTCAAAGAATTTGAATGTCAGATTTTTCCACCTGTTTGGGTCTCAATGGCCACCAGGATGCATTAATAGGAAGTCAAGTAGTCAAGGTGCCTGAGAGCTAAGCTATGTGGCAGTAATCCATAAGTGATTGTCAAGCGAATAACAAATATTTTACAGCCTTATAATAATAATTGCCACCAACTAGTTACTTGCTATATGTTATTACAGTTAGCTATTATTATCCATATCCTGCTGAGATGGAAGTCAAGACCTATACTGGCTAAATAACTTGCCCATAACATAGTTATTAACAGAACCAGGCTTCAACTCAGTTCTTTTTTTTACTCCAGAAACTGTGTTCTTTCCACTACAGTGCACTGTGAATCCAGCTTTGTGGGGCTGATATGGAAAGATAATAAAAAAAGAAAAAAGATTAATAATACCTGTCAGCAGCGGAATGGAAAAACACACTGTGGCAAAGAGAATGAATGAAGTAGAATTGATGTACACAGTAATAAGGATGAAACTCAGAAATATAAGTTTGTGTAAAACTAAAAAGAAAAGCCAGTCACAAAAAAGTACCTAATACATAAGTCCATGTCTAAAAAGTTCAAAAACAGGCAAAACTAAGTGACAATGTTAGGAACTAGGATGGTGTTTACTCAAAGTAGGGGTGTTAGTAACAAAAATGGTGTACAAGGGGAGTTTCTGGGGTGCTGGTAATATTTTATTTTTTAAATTTGGATGCTGATTATGGGAGTATGTTCATTTTGTGAAAATTTATTGAGCTGTACACTTAAGATTTGTGTACTCATTGGTGTATAACATTATAATTTCAAAAGAGTTCAGAAAAGAACATTAAAAAATAATATATCCTTGCAGCATGTCTTCCACTGAAGATCTGGTATGTATGTCCATACAGGGAGGCAGTGGCTAATGGAACTTTCTGAGTTTATCTTCCTGATCATCTTTATGTATGGACCTTCCTCTCCAGTTTTGACTTGCTTTCCTCTTCACAACATATGTGAATTTCCCTAAGAAATATATAGTATTGTTTTCAATTGTATCGTGGTTAAGACAGTAGACTCCGGAGCCAGATTACCTGGATTGGCATTTTGGCTCTTTAGTTTACTAGCTGTGTGATCTTGGGCAAGTCACGGAACTTCTCTGGGCCTCATTTTCCTTGATATAAAATGGGGAAAGTAATAGTCCCTACCTCATAAGGTTGTTGTGAGGGTTAAAAGAGTTAATATGTGTAAAATGCTTGGAACACTGTCTGACACATAGTAAACATTATATGTATTTGCTGTTATTGATTTTGGAGGCCTGATGGCACAATGGTTAAGAGCTACAGCTGCTAACCAAGAGCTCAGCAGTTCAAATCCACCAGCCGCTCCTTGGAAACCCTATGGGGCAGTTCTACTCTGTCCTGTAGGGTCGCTATGAGTTGGAATTGACTTGATGGCAACTTTTTTTTTTCTTATTGATTTTAATATTTATATAAATGGAATCAGTCTGCATGTATTCTTTTGTACCTTGCTGTTTTCACTCAATATTATGATCGTAAAATTCATCCATGTTGATACATGTAACTCAAGTTTAATTCCTAGTATCAGCTAGGAATCATGAGTTCATTTATGTTTACTGCTATATAGTATTCCTTTGTAAGAATATGCTCTGATTTATTTAGCCATTCTCTTGTTGATTGATGAGTCAGTTGTTTCCATTTATTTTCTAGCACAAACAATGCTCCCATAAAAGTTTTTTACATGGATTCTCATTCACATTTGAAATTTTTACTAGGATATATTTGTAGAAATGGAATTTCTGGGTTGTAGGATATGCACATCTTTACTAGATATATTACCAAATTAATCCTTGAAGTGATTGTACCAGTTTATACCATGACCAACAGTGTAAAAGAGTTGCTTTGCTCTACATCCAAGGAAAACATAAGGTAATTCAGAAAGATACAAGGGAATTCGGTTTAGCAAATGTTTGTGTCTTCACTCTGTATACAGAAGAAAGCAGTCACTCTTGGAAGGCAAATCTACTCTCTAGCAGACACAAAGTAAACTCTACCTAATCCCAAACGCAGGGACAGATTATCCAGTAGGCAATGTAAGCATGGTGCTTACCAGATCATCTGTAGTGAAATTGTTCACTACCGATTAGAAAGTAAGCACAAGTAAGCCCATGCTTACCTTGCTTACTGGGTCTTCAACCCCATCAGTGATTGTATATTTGAAAAAAGGCTTTCATTCTGTAGGAGGGTACTGTGGGGTTGGGAGAGAGACAGAGGCCAGCCATACCTAGAAGCAGAATCTTTGATGTGGTGAAAAAAATGTGGAATTGTTCACTACAGATGATCGGCCAAGCAAGGTGAACACCATTGCCTGTTGCATAATCCTCCCCTTCCAAAATGAGATTACAGGGGAGGTGGAGCCAATATGGCACTATAGACAGAAGCACCATGCCATCCCTCTGCAGCAAAGACCCGAAAAACTAAGTAAAACAGATACAAACATCAATCCTGGAACCCTAAGTACCAAATGAGAGAATGAAGCACTCGATCAAGCACCGAATGGAATAAGAAACTGACAGAGAACAGAGAACGAGGAGAACTACAGAGTGGAGGTCCCATACCAGCTAACATGGCTTGATTTGCCATTTTGGGCTACAGCCACCAAAGATCGTGGACAGGGAGTACGGGAAGGCAACTCCAGAGCACACAGCAGGAGACAGAGCACCTGGTAACCAGGGATACATGCTTTCCCACCCCTCATCCTTCTTTCCTCTATGTGGACTCTGCTGCTTGCCCGCAGGCCACAGTTGCTTGACCGGAGAGACAGTAGCTCACTGCCCTCGGGGTCCGCCCCATTCCCACTGGCTGGCCCCTTCAGCACCATTTTGTTTGTTTGTTTTTTGATATATATATATTTTTTTGCTTCTCTCTCTCTCCCTTCCCACTTTTCCTTTCTCCTGCCCAGCTAGCTCCATGTGTCATTCCCCCGCCTCTTCTTGACAGGCTGTGATTTTTTGGTCTCTTTGCTTTGTCTTTTATCTTCTTTTTTTTCCTGTTTCTTCTCTCTCTCTCCTTTCCTTTCTCCCACACACTCAGCCCTGTGCACCACCACCACTCCTTCTACAAGGGCTGTGCTGCACAGCTCTGCTGGAGAGTCACGGCATGCAGCCTCCCTGAGTCTGTGCCGCCGTCACTCACCGGCTCCCTCAGTGCCATTTTATTTATTGTTTGTTTGTTTTCTTTTTTGTAGTTATTGTTTCTTCTCTCTCTCTCACTTCCTTTTTTTACTCTCTCCCATCCACTCAGCCCTGTGTACAGCCTCCAAATTCTTGGTGGGCTGTGCTGTACTGCTCAGCTAAAGAGCCTCTGTTACACGGACTCCCTGGGTCTGTGCCACCCCCACAGGCCAGCTCCCTCAGTGCCCTATTTTTTATTTTTCTTTAACTTTTCCCTTCTTCTTTGCCTTCTCCCTCCCACCTAGGTCCTGCACTGCCTTCACCCCTTCCTGACAGGCTATGTCATTCCACTGGTGATAGAAACATCAGCTCACCACTGCCCCAATTCTGCATTGCCCTCGATGGCCAGGGCTCCCACCACCATATGTTTTGTTGTTTTTGTTTTTATTTAATTAATTAATTAATTTGTATTTGTTTGATTGTTGGTTTCTTCTCTCTCTTCCCCCCTTGCCTTTCTCCTGCACCTAGCCCCATGCACCACCCACACCACTCCTCGACAGGTTGAGCCACACTGCTTGGATTGAGAGCCACCAACACACAGCCTCACTGAGTCTGCCCCGCGCTACAGGCTGAATCCTACTGTACTGCCATTTTATTATACTTCTTTCATATTATTTATTTTATTATATATTTTTACTTCGTTTTTTCCTTTTTTTTACTCTTATTTTGCCCTTGTTTCTCTCTCTTCTTTCACTCACCCACTTAGCTCTGCACATCACATCCTCTCCTTTCCCTCCTGCCTTTCTGCACTATGTGACAATTGCTACACCCCTGAGCGGTACCAACGCGGTAACCCGGACTCAGCCCTGCACTGCTACCCATCCCTGCCCCTCCACCCCTGCTGGACCCACCCTGCTGCAACATAGCTGAGTGACTGGCCCTGCCCACCAGGACAAGGTGGTGAGAAGTATTGTACCCACAGAACAATCAATAAAACACACCGAACCCAGCAGCTCAGACATAACCAAATAAAACAAAAAGCAGGACAAAACAATCAAGTCTACAATCAATAGACAAACAAAATAATTCCTGAATGTCCCAAAGACAGCAGACAATATCAAAACATATTAAAAAAACAGGAAATGATTGCTGCAGAAAGCAACCAAAATAAAACACCAGATGACCTTCTGGTAGAAAAAAAGGCACTGGAGCTACGTAATAGGGAATTCAGAACACTAATATTCAGGGTTCTCTAACAGATGAAGGAAAATGCAGGGAAAAATAGACAAAATCATGGAAAACACAGACAAAATCAGGGAAAACAGAGACAAAACAATGGAAGAATTCAGGAAAATAATACAAGAACAAAATGTCAAAATAAATAAACAACTAGAAATCATACAAAAACAACAATTAGAAATTCAAAAGATAAACAACAAGATTTGAGAAACGGACAGTGCAATAGAATGTTTTAGGAGCAAACTTGAAACAACAGAAAACAGGATCAGTGAAATGGAAGGCAAATCTCTGGATGCCACTTTGAGGAAAAATCAGAGAAAAGAATGAAGAAATATGAAGAAACTCTGAGAATGATGTGGAATACAATCAAAAGCAAAAATGTGCTTGTGATCAGAGTATCAGAACAGAGGGAGAAAACAGAAAACACAGAGAGGATCATTGAAGATTTGCTGACAGAAAACTTCCCTAACATCATGAAAGATGAAAAAACAACTATCCAACAATCTCAATGAACCCCATGTAGGATAGACCCCAAAAGAAAAAAACCAAGATACATTATAATCACCCTCGCTAAAACCAGAGACGAAGAATTCTGAGAGCAGCTTGAGAAAAATGAAAAGTTACACACAAAGGGGAAACAATAAGACTAAACTCTGATTACTCAGCAAAAATCATGCAGGCAATAAGGCAATGGGATGACATATATAAAATCTTGAAATAAAAAAAAAACCGCCAACCAAGAATAATATATCCTGCAAAACTCTCTCTCAAATACGATGGTGAAATTAGGACATTTCCAGATAAACAGAAATTAAGGGAATAAGTGAAAACTAAACAAAACTTACAAGAATTATTAAAGGGAGTCCTTCGGTTAGAGAACTGAGAACACCAGACAACAACTTGAATCTAGCACAAAAGACTGCATCAGCCATATACCAACCTAGATAATGAGCTGTAAAGGATAAAACAAAACTAAAAGATTTGCAACAGGAAACCAGAGAGGTCAGTCTGTAAATGAGAACAACGTCAGAACAACAAAAGAGGAAACAAACGGTGTAGCTATAGAACTTTCAAATGGAAAGGAAGTCAAGGCATTATTAAGTAATAAAAGACTGGTTTAAAGTTAGGAAGATAGTGGTAAATGTCAAGGTAACCACAAAGAAAGTTAACAAACATACTCATTAAGATAAAGAAGAAAAACGTAACGTCTCAGTAAACACAAAATCTACAAAAATAAAGGAAACAAACAAAAACAAACAAACAAAAAGAATTCAGCACAGAAGAGTAAGAGGAACAAAGAAAACGTCAGCACCTCTAAAAAAGCACTACAAAATGCCAACAATAAACTCACACCTATCAATAATCACATTGAATTTAAATGCACCCATAAAGAGACAGAGAATGAAAGAATGAATAAAAAAAGGACCCATCAATATGCTATCTACCAGAGACACACCTTAGAAACAAAGACATAAATTATTAAAAATCAAAGAATGGAAAAAATATATCAAGCAAACAGCAACCGAAAAAGAGCAGGAGTGGCAATACTAATCTCAGATAAAATAGACTTTAAGACAAAATCCACCATAAAAGAGAAAGAAGGGCATTATATATTGATTAAAAGGACAATCCACCATGAAGACTTAACCGTAATAAATATCTATGCACCCAATGACAGGGCTCCAAAATACATAAAACAAATTCTAACAGCAGTAAGAAGAAAAATTGATGGTTCCACAATAACAGTAGAAGAAAGACTTCAACACACCAATATCGGTAAAGAATAGAACATCTAGAAAAAAACTCAGCAAACATACAGAAGATCTAAAGACCACAGTCAACCAACTAGACCTTGTAGACATATGTAGAACACTCCACCAATGACAGCAAAGTACACATTCTTTTACAACACACATGGAACATTCTCCAGGATACACCACATCTTAGGCAACAAAGCCACCCTCAACAAAATCTAGAATATTGTGATAACACAAAGTATCTCCTCTGATCACAACACCATCAAAATAGAAATTAATAACAGGAAGAGCAACGAAAAAAAATTAAATACATAGAAACTGAATAACACCCAGCTTAAAAACCCCTGGGTAATAGAAGAAATCAAAGATGGAATCATAAAATTCCTAGAAACCTACGAGAATGAAAACACATCATACCAAAACCTTTGGGACACAGCAAAGGCAGTTCTCAGAGTTCAATTTATACAATAGATGCACACATCACAAAAGAAGGTAGGGGCAAAATCAAAACAGCAACACAACTGTAGCAAATAGAAAGAGAACAGCAAAAGAAGCCTACAGCCACCAGAAGAGAGGAAATAACAAAGATCAGAGCAAAAATAAATGAAATAGAGAATAGAAAAACAATGGAAAGAATCAACAAAACCAAAAGTTGGTTCTTTGAAAGGATCAACAAAATCGACAAACCATTGGCCAAACTGACAGAAGGAAAACAGGAGAGGACACAAATAACCCAAATAAGAAATGAAATGGGGGACATTACAACAGACCCAACTGAAATAAAAAAGATCATAACAGAATACTATGAAAAACTATACTCCAACAAATTTGAAAACCTAGAGAAAATGGATAAATTTCTAGAAACACACTACCCACCCAGACTAACACAAAGTGATGTTAAAAATCTGAACAGACCCATAACAAGAGAAGAGATTGAAAAGGTAATTAAACAAAACAAAACAAAACAAAACAAAAAACTCCCAACAAAAAAAAAGCCCTGGCCTTGATGGCTTCAGTGGAAAATTCTACCGAACATGCAGAGAAGAGCTTACACCAGTACTACTGAAACTGTTTCAAAACATAGAAAAGGAAGAAATACTTCCGAATTCATTCTATGAAGCCAGCATAACCCTGATACCAAAACCAGGCAAAGACACCACAAAAAAAGAAAATTACAGGTGAGTATCTCTCATGAATATAGATGTAAAAATTCTCAACAAAATTCTAGCCAGTAGAATTCAGCATCATATCAAAAAAATAATATACCATGGGCAAGTGCAATTCATATCAGGTATGCAAGGATGGTCCAACATTAGAAAATCAATCAATGTAATCCTCCCCATAAATAAAATAAAATACAAAAATCACGGGATCATCTCAATCAACGCAGAAAAAAGCATTCGACAAAGTTCAACACCCATTCCCGATAAAAACTCTCAATAAAATAGGTAGAGAAGGGAAAAACCTCAACATAATAAAGGGCATCTATACAAATCCTACAGCCAACACCATTTTTAATGGAGAGAGGCGTAAAACATTCCCCTTGAGAACAGGAACTAGACAAGGATGACTTTTATCACCACTCCTATTTAACATTGTACTGGAAGTCCTAGCTAGAGCAATAAGGCAAGAAAAAGAAAGACATCCAAATTGGTAAGGAAGAAGTAAAACTGTCCCTATTTGTGAATAATAATATACTATACATGGAAAACCCAAAAGACTCTATGAGAAAACTACTGGAAATAACAGAACGGTTTAACAGAGAGGCAGGATACAAGATAAACATACAAAAATCAGTTGAATTCCTATACACCAATAAAGAGAACTACAAAAAGGAAATCAGGAGAAAATACCATTTATAATAGCTCCTATAAGAATAAAATACTTAGGAGTAGATCTAACCAGGGATGTAAAAGACCTATACAAAGAAAACTGTAAAACACTACTACAAGAAACCAAAAAAGACCTATATAAATGGAAAAACCTACCATGCTCAAGGATAGGTAGACTTAACATTGTGAAAATGTCAATTCTAGCCAAAGTAATTTAAAAGTAAAATGCAATCCTGATCCAAATACCATCAGCATTGTTTTAAGAGATGGAAAAACTAATCATTAACTTTATATGGAAAGGGAAGAGGCGCCGGATAAGTAAAGCACTATTGAAAAAGAATAAAGTAGGAGTGCTCAAACTACCTGACTTCAGAAAGTACTATACAGCCACAGTAGTCAAAACTAACTGGTAGTGGTATAATGACAGACACATTGATCAATGGTACAGAATTGAGAACCCTGATGTAAATCCATCTCCCTATGGTCACCTGATCTTCGACAAAGGCCCAAAGTCCATTAAATGGGGAAAAGACAGTCTTTTTAACAAATGGTGTTGGTAAAACTGGATGTCCATCTGCAAAAAAATGAAACCGGACCCATACCTCACACCATACACAAAAACTAATTCAAAATAGATCAAAGACCTCAATATAAAACCAAAAAGTATAAAGAACATGGAAGAAAAAATAGCTTCAACGCTTGAGGCCCTAATACATGGCATGAGCAGGATACAGACCATGACTAATGATACACAAATAGCTGCAGATAAGTTAAATAACTGGGATCTTCTAAAAATTAAAGACTTATGCTCATCAAAAGATTTCACCAAAAGAGTAAAGAGAGAACTTACAGACTGGGAAAAATTTTTTAGCTATGACAAATCCGACAAAGGTCTAATCTCTAAAATCTACAGGAAAATACAACACCTCTACAACAAAAAGACAAATAATCCAATTAAAAAATGGGCAAAAGATTTGAACAAACACTTCACCAAAGAAGACATTCAAACGGCTAACAGATATGTGAGGAAATGTCGCTATCACTAGCCATTAGATAAGTGCAAATCAAAACCACAATGAGATACCATCTCACCTCGATATTACTGGCATGAATCAAAACTACCGAAAATGACAAATGTTGGAGAGGCTGTGGGGAGATTGGAACTCATGCACTGCTGGTGGAAATGCAAAATGGTATAACCATTTTGGAAAACAATATGAGGCTTCCTTATAAAGCTAGAAATAGAAATACCATATGATCCAACAATCCCACTCCTAGGAATATATCCTAGAGAAATAAGAGCCATCACACGAATAGACATATGCACATCCATGTCCATGTTCATTGCAGCGTTGTTCACAATAGCAAAAAGATGGCAATAATCTAGGTGCCCATCAACAGATGAATGGAGAAACAAACTATGGTACATACACACAGTGGAATATTACACAGCGATAAAGAACAATGAACAATCTGTGAAGCATCTCACAACATGGATGAATCTGGAGGGCATTATGCTGAGTGAAATGAGTCAATCACAAAAGGACAAATACTGTATGAGACCACTACCATAAAAACTCATGAAAAGGTTAACACACAAAAAGAAACAATCTTTGATGGTTACGATGGAGGGGAGGAGTGGGAGTGAAAAATACTAAATAGACAATAGGTCAGTGGTAACTTTGGTGAAGGGTAAGACAGTATACAGTACTGGGGAAGCCAGCAAAACGTGTCCCAGGCAAGGTCATGGAAGCTCCATAGACACATCCAAACTCCCAGAGGGACAAAATTACCAGGTTGAGGGCTGTGGGGACCATGGTCTTGGGGAACATCTAGCTCAATTGGCATAACATAGTTTATAAAGAAAATGTTCTACATTGTACTTTGGTGAGTAGCATCTGGGGTCTTAAAATTTTGTGAGCGGCCATGTAAGATACTCCTCTGGTCTCACCCTGTCTGGAGCAAGTGGGAATGAAGAAAACAAAAAACACAATGGAAAGATTAGGCCAAAGGACTAATGGACCACAAGTACCACAGCCTCCACCAAACTGAGTTCAGCAAAACTAGATGGTGCCCGGCTTCCACCACTGACTTCTCTAACAGGGATCACAGTAGAGTGTCCCAGTCAGAACTGGAGAAAAATGTAGAACAAAATTCTACAAAAAAAGACCAGACCTAGTGGTCTGACAGAGACTGGAGAAACCCCAAGAATATGGCCCCCAGACACCCTTATAACTCAGCAATGAAGTCACTCCTGAGGTTCACCCTTCAGCCAAAGATTAGATATGTCCATAAAATGAAGTGAGACTAAATGGGCACACCACCCCAGGAACAAGGACAAGAAGGCAGGAGGAGACAAGAAAGCTGGTAATGGGGAACCCAAGCTCGAGAACAGGAGAGTGTTGACATGGCATGGGATTGGCAACCAGTGTCACAAATCAATATGTGTATTATTTGTTTAATGAGAAAATAGTTTGCTTTGTAAACTTTCATGTAAAATACAATTAAAAAATTAGATTACATATGTAAACTATCTGATACACAGTAGGCTTCTTTGCTCAAACAATCTAGGAATGCCACACAGTCTAATGGGGTAATGGTATTGGCAAGATCCTTTTATAAGGTAATCAATCCCTGTAAAACAGAAAAGTGGCTGTATTTATCCTGAAGAATGGAGGGTTAAAAGAGAATATCATGCTGATTGTCAATGACATAGAATGGAATTTGGCCCAGTAGGAGAGTAACTAGCTGTTTTCTATCTCCACTGCCACCCTTCACTAAAGCAGAATGGAATTGCATTGTAGGACAAAGAAACCAAAAACTTTTTCTTTCCTTCAGCAACCAAAATGAGACTGAGATCTGCTCCTTCCCCTCGCCCCAGTGCCCTTTCCTTTTGAAGAATTTTAGGGTATGAATATTTGTAATTACATGGGTGACCTTGTACAAATGAGCTTGAACTAAGTAAGCTTGCAACCCTGCTCCTTGTATCAGCTGGCTTTGAATCCCAAGTGAACTCTGGAGTAGGTAGGAATGGGGGAAATCAAGAGCACATAACCCTTTAAACTGGATTCCACTATAGTAGCTTCTAGCCACATGTGAGTATTGAGAACTTGAAATATGTCTAGGGTGACTGAGGAACTGAATTTTAAATAATATTTAATTTTAGTTAATTTAAATTTAAATAGCCACATGTGGCTAGTGGCTACTATCTTAGACCCACAGTTTTAATAAATTTTTGAAAATATGGGTAGAGGAAGGAATGGTATCTAATATTTGTTTAGTACCTACTATGCGTTGCGACCTATGCTGGCATTTAATTCTCATAATACCCTGGGAGGTAGATAGTATTCCTCATTTTACAGATGAGGAAACCAAGGTGCAAAGAGGGTAAAAACTTGCCCAAAGACACAGTTGTTATAAAATGGCAGAGCCAGGATTCAAACTGATGTCTGTCTGGTCATTCCAATTCCATTGCCTATTCCCTTTATCTAGTATGGTGTGGTATAATCTTGTTTTACTGACTGGCTCCAGCTATAAACCAGAAAAGCTTAAAACTTCTGTGATGGTTAAGGGTGTGTGTCAACTTGGCTGGGCCGTGATTTTCAGTGGTTCGGCAGTTATGATGTAGTTTGGCAGCTATGTAACGATGTAATCACCTCCATAATGAGATCTGATATAATGTGATCACCTCCATGATGAGATCTGCTATGAGCAGCCAGTCAATTGAAAGAGAGTTTCCATGGGGGTGTGACCTGCATCCAATAAATATGGACTTACTGTCAAAGCTCGTTGATGGTTGCTCACTCTGGATCCTGCATCTGACCTCTGGTTCTTGGGACTTGAACTAGCAGCTTACCTGCTGATCTTGGGATTCATCAGCCTCTGAAGCCTGTGAGCCAGTGGTCTGTCATGTTACCTGCAGATCTTGGGATTCTTCAGCCTCCACAGCCTGTGAGCCAGAGGTCTGCCATCTGACCTGCCAGCCTGACCCATGGGTTTGGGACTTTCTAGCCTCTACAACTATGTGAACCATTTCCTTCATACACACACACACACACAGACACACACACAGACACACACACAGACACACACACACACCGCAAAGGTTTTGCTTCTCTAGAGAACCCTGCCTAATACCTTTGTTACCAAGAGTGGTTGTAGAGAAACAAAATTGTAAGGATGAGTTTTCTAAATTGGTTCTCAAGTCTGTTAGTCTTAAAGATATTGATGACTCTGCTTCCAGTAGTAAAGAGGGCACTGCTAATCCATGGCATGATGTAGCAGTACAAATATGAAAAATATCACCACCAGTAGATCACGTATTGGTGAGAAGCGAGGCTCTGGGTGATTGCATGTTTGATACCTTTCTACAATTTTGTCAGAATGAGAAGTATAAGGAAGCTGGTTGGTAGTCCTACATTCACTAGACAAATGGAAGAAAGAAAGAGATGAGCTCAGGGCTAGAGAGTCACAGCTCAAGTGCTGCATAAATGACCTCAAAGGTGCCACTTGTGCCCTGAAAGAAAGCCTTATTTCTTGTAGTAACAGAGCTGATATTGCCAAAAACCAAGTCTAGAGTGGCTGAATTACAGCACCAATGAATTCTCAACCTTGAATGGTATCTGAAGTTAAAGTGAGGGCATTGATTGGGAAGAAGTGGAATTCTGAAAGTTGGGATGGAGACATATAGGCAGATAATCAGGAAGCTGTGGACACTAAGCCCCTAAATTCCGTTGAATCACTTCTGCAACAGAACCAGCCCTCTCACTCCTATCTGAAGTGATTACTCCATCTTTGTCTGCTAAATCACCCTCTCCAGTAAAATATTAGCATCTCCATCCCCATCTGATCAGATTAACCCAGCTGTGTCTGAAGAGCCTGGGGCATTGCCTGAGGCAGATGCCTTACAAGACCTTAGTGAATGTTCTCATAACACATCCCCACAACCAATTTTTGCATATAGACCTATAACTAGACTTAAGTCCCAGTGAGCCCCAAAAGGTAAAGTATAAAGTATGACCCATGGGGAGGTACACTGCCCTCCGAAAGAATTGCTTGAGTTTTCTAATATGTACAAACAGAAACTTGGGAAATATGTGTGGGAATAGCTGTTAAGGGTGTGGGATAATGGTAAAAGAAACGTAAAGTTGGATCAATTTTTGTTTATTGATATTGGCCCACTAACCACAGATCCTTCATTCAATATTTCAGCTTGAGAGGTTGGAAAAGGATCTAATAGTTTATTTGGTTGGTTCGTTGAAGCATGGATTATGTGGTGGCCCACACTAAATCAAGTTGAAGCACCAGAACTGCCTTGGTATACTGTAGAAGAAGGTATCCAAAGTCTTAGGGAAATTTGAATGTTAGAGCAGCTTTATCAGGTTAGAGCAGATTTATCAGGTTAGAGCAAATTTATCAGGTTAGAGCCACAGTCCCATACATGTAGTGCCCAGAGGGCACATCTTTTACCACAATGGTGAAGAACAAATTTTTGAAGGGAAACTCCAGCATCCTTAAAGACTGTTGTGATTGCTATTTTCTGTAAGTCAGATTTGACAGTGGGAACTGCCCGAACTGAATTAAGACACCTAACTGCAATGATGCTGATTGGATCCGTGGTGGTTGGGGCTAATCACCAAAGACAAGTTGGGCATAGCTACCATAATAGACTGTGGAGTTAAAGCAGTAATCAGGATAGTCTGACTCGTATGGACTTATGGCATTGGCTACTTAGTCCTAGTGTCCCTAGGAGTGAAATAGATAGGAAACTACTAAATATTTACTTTATCTGTACAAGTGGAAGAATTCTAGGTCAAGTAAATGGCACTCTAACTTGAATTGCCAGAGTCATGGCCACTCAATCAATTCCCAAAATCTCCAGTTTATGGGCTCACAACCCCTTGAATGAAGGGGAGGTTGGGTCCCCTTGAGGAAGGACACCACTACACTGCCAACAATTTATACTGTTAATCTTTCTCCCAGCCTTCCCCAAAGGGATCTACGGCCTTTTAGGGGAGTAACTGTTCATTGGGGAAAGGGAAATAATCAGACTTTTCAGAGATTACTGGAGACTGGCTCTGAACTGACACTAATTCCAGGAGACCCAAAACGTCACTGTGGCCCACCAGTCAGAGTGTGGAGGTCAGGGTATTCATGGAGTCTTAGTTCAGGTGGGAGCTCAGGTTTGGCTCACAGTTGATCTAGTGTGTCCCCAAACCCATCTTGTAGTGATTTCCCCGGTTCCAGGATGCATAATTGGAATAGATACACTTAGCAAATGGCAGAACCCCCACATTGGATCCCTGACAAGTGGAGTAAGGGCTATTATGGTAGGAGAAACCAAGTGGAAGCCATTAGAACTGCCCCTACCTAGGACAGTAGTAAATCAAAAGCAATACTGTATTTCTGGAGGGATGGCAGAGATTACTGCCACCATCAAGGACTTGAAGTTTGGAGGGATGGTGATTCCCATGACATCCCTATTCACCTTGCCTATTTAGCCTGTGCAAAAAACGAATGGATCTTGGAGAATGACAGTGGATTATCTAAAACTTAACCAGGTGGTGACTCCAATTGCAGCTGCTTTTCCAGATGTGATTTCATAGCTTGAGAAAATTAATACATCTCCTGGTACCTAGTATGCAGCTATTGATCTGGTTAATGCCATTTTCTCCATACCTGTTTTGAAGGACCAACAGAAACAGTTTGCCTTCAGCTGGCAAGGCCGGCAATACACCTTCACTATCCTATCTCAGAGGTATATCAACTCTCCAGTCCTGTGTTATAATTTAGTCTGCAGGGACCTTCATCACCTTTTCCTTCCACAAGACATCATACTGATCCATTGTATTGATGATATTATGCTGATTGGACCTAGTAAGGAAGAAGTGTCAATGATTCTGGAGTTACTGGTGAAATATTTGCATACTAGAGTGTGGGAAATTAATCCAACAAAAATTCAGGCAGTTTCCACCTCAGGGAAATTTCTAGGGGTCCAGTGGTGTGGGACATGTTGAGATATTCCTTCTAAAGTGAAGGATAAATTATTGCATCTGGCCCCTCCCACAGCTAAAAGGAGGCACAATACCTGGTGGACCCCTTTGGATTTTTGGAGGCGACATATCCCTTATTTGGGTGTGCTACTCTGGCCTATTTATCAAGTGACTCAAAAAGCTGCTAGTTTTGAGTGGAACCTAGACCAAGAGAAGGCTCTGCAATAGGTTAAGGCTGTCATGCAAGCTGCTCTGCCACTTGGGCCATATTATCTGACTGATCCATTGGTGCTTGAAGTGTCAGTGGCAGAGGGAGATGCTGTTTGGAACCTTTGGCAGGCCTCTGTTGGTGAGTTACAGCACAGAACCTTAGGATTTTGGAGTAAAGCCCTGCCATCCTCTGCAGATAGCTACTCTCCTTTTGAGAAACAGATTTTGGCTTGTTACTAGGTCTTAGTAGAGACTGATTGCTTAACCATGAGTCAGTTAGTCACCATGTGGCCTGAACTGCCCATCATGAACTGGATGTTATTTGACCCACATAGCCATAAAGTTGGATGTGCACAGCCAGCAGCACTTCATCATTAAATAGAAGTGGTATATACTAGATTGGGCTCGAGCAGGACCTGAAGGCACAATTACGTTGCATGAGGAAGTGGCCCAAATGCCCATGGTTTCACTCCTGTCACACTACCTGCCCTCTCCCAGTCTGCACCTATGGCCTTATGGGGCATTCCGTATAATCAGTTGACTGAGGAAGAGAAAACTTGTGCCTGGTTTACAGATGGTTCTGTGGGATATGCAGGCACCCCTCAAAAGTGGACAGTGGCAGCGCTACAGCCCTTTGCTGGGATCTCCCTGAAGGACAATGGTGAAGGGAAATCCTCCCAATGGGCAGAACTTCGTGCAGTACGCCTGGTTATTCACATTGCTTGGAAGGAGAAATGGCAAGATGTGCTATTGTATACTGATTCATGGGCTGTGGCCAGTGGTTTGGCTGAATGGTTAGGGACTTGGAAGGAACATGATTGGAAAATCGCTGACAAGAGGGATGGGGAAGAGGTATGCAGATAGAGCTCTCTGAATGGACCAAAGAAGTGAAGATATTTGTGTCTCATGTGAATGCTCACCAAAGGGTGACCTCGGCAGAGGAGGATTTTAACAGTCAAGTGGATAGGATGACGTGCTCTGTGGAAACCAGTCTTCCTCTGTCCGTAGCCACTCCCGTAATTGACCAGTGGGCTCATGAACAAAGTGGCCATGGTGTCTGGGATGGAGGTTATATGTGGGCTCAGCAACATGGACTTCCACTCACCAAGGCCAACTTGACTACAGCTACTGCTGAGTGCTCAGTCTGCCAGCAGGAGAGACCAACACTGAGTCCCTGATATGGCACTATTCCTTGAGGTGATCAGCCAGCAACCTGGTGGTGGATTGATTATATTGTACCACTTCCTTCACAGAAAGAGCAGTGTTTTGTTCTTACTGGAATAGACACTTACTGTGGGTATGGATTTGCCTTCCCTGCATGCAGTTCTTCTGCCAAAACCACCATCTATGGACTTTCAGAATGGCTTATATACCATCATAGTATCCCACATAGCATCAAGGGACTCACTTCACAGCAAATGAAGTGAGGCAATGTGCCCATGCTCATGGAATTCCCTGGTCTTACCGTGTTCCCTATCATCCTGAAGAAGGTGGCTTGATAGAATGCTGGAATGGCCTTTTAAAGACACAGTTATGGTGCCAGCTTGGTGGCAATACCATGCAGGTTGGGGCAGTGTTCTCCAGGAAGCTGTATATGCGTTAAGCCAGCATCCAATATATGGTGCTGTTTCTCTCATAGCCTGGATGCGTGGGTCCAGGAATCAAGGGGTGAAAATGGGAGTTTCCCTACTCACTATTACCCCTAGTGACCCACTCGCAAAATTTTTGCTCCCTGTCCCCACCACATTATGCTCTGCGGGTCTAGAGGTCTTATTTCTAAAGGAAGGAATGCTCCCACCAGGAGACACAACACTGATTCCATAGAACTGAAAGTTAAGAATGCCGCCCTTCCACTTTGGGCTCCTCATGCTTATGGACCAACAGGCAAAGAAGGGAGTTACTGTATTGACTGGTGTGATTGATCCTAATTACTAAGAGGAAATTGTATTGATATTACATAGTGGAGGTACAGAAGAGTATGTCTGAAATACAGGAGATCCCTTAGGACGTCTCTTAGTACTACCATGACCTATAATTAGAATCAATGGCAATCTTCATCAAGCCAATTCCGACATGACTACTAACGCTCCATACCCTTCAGGAATGAAGGTTTGGGTCTCCCCACCAGGCAAGGAACCACGATCTGCTGTGGTTGTTGCTGAGGGTAAAGGGAATACGGAATGGGTGGTGAAAGAAGGCAGTTCTAACTAGCAGCTAAGAGCACGTGACCAGTGGAAGAAATGAGTACCGTAATTGTTATGACAATTTCTTCCTTGTATGTGTGCATCAGATATTTTTGTTTTGTTTACTTATAAAATATAAGATGTAAACAGGGCTCATACATTTTTGGTTGTACATGTGTTAGGTGTATCATGTCAGGTGCAAGTATGACTTTATAATTGTCTCTATTTGGAGATTCTGTATGGTTTAGGAAGATCGTACAGGTGCCAAGTTGACAAGGGGTGGACTGTGGTTGTTAAGGTTGTGTGGTAACTTGGGTGGCCATGATTCTCAGTGATTTGACAGTTATGATATTGTTTGGTAGCTATGTAATGATGTAATCACCTCCATGAGATCTGATACAATGTAATCACCTTCATGATGAGATCTGCTGTGAGTAGCCAGTCAGTTGTAAGAGAGTTTCTTTGGGACTGTGGCTTGCTTCCAGTTTATGTGGACTTGTTTCCAGGGCTTGCTGACTTCTCACTCTGGATCCTGCATGTGACCTCTGGTTCTTGGGACTTGAGCTAGCAGCTTACCTGCCTATCTTTGGATTGTCAGACTCTGCTGCCTGTGAGCCAGTGACCTGCCATCATACTTGCTGATTTTGGGATTTTAGGCCTCTGAAGCCTGTGAACCAGAGGCCTGCCATCTTGCCTGCTGGGATTGTAAGCCTCCGCAGCCTGTGAGCTATGGCCTTACCTGCCATACCTGCCTTACCTGCTGATCTTGGGATTTATCAGCCTGTGAGCCAGAGGCCTGCCGTCTGACCGGCCAATCTCTTGTTTGTCAGTCCTGCGGCTATGTGAGTGAGGAGAAGCCTCCATCCTGGCCCACAGACTTGGGACTTTCCAACCCTACAACCATGTGAGCCATTTCCTTAATATAAATTACTTTCTCTCTCTCTCTCTCTCTATATATATGTAGATACATGCTTCACTGGTTTTACTTCTTTAGAGAACCCAACCTAAGACACCTTCTAACACAGCTAATTCCAAATTCTTAACTGCTTATTTGCATTAGTTAATAGGTTTCTTGAAGCTCTTGTATATTATGATTCCAGAGGCTTTGGTGATGTTTTTCTCCAGTAGGATGTTCAGAGGGAATAATAAGTGGCGGGAAACAAAGTGGCTGAACGAGTTGGTTGGACTTTTTGTTAACTTGCAGGCAAAAATCATTCCTAACATTGACTTAAACCATAAGAATATTTATTGTTGATTTAAGAACTCTGGAGCAGTTCCAAAGTTCCATCAGTGGCCTCCAGGTCTTATCTTTGTGATTCTCTTGGACTTTTCCTCAAGGTTGTAAGACGGCTATCACAGCTTGACACATCACCTCCTCACATATTGGCATCCCAAGTAGGAGGGAAAGGAAAGGATTCTTTTCATGTAACAATTTCTGTTATTCAGAAAAATTTCTTCCCAAAGCTGCCAGCAGCAGACTTCCCCTACATCTCATTGGCAAAAACTGAGCCGTGGGCCAACTTCTAGATCAATCATTGCCAAAGAGAAATGAGAGTACTATTACTTTCCCTTGGCCTGGGGGAGTAGCCTATTCTCCCTGAGAACGTTGCTGACTGTCTAATATCTGAAAAAATAGTAAGGAGGACAAAGGTTGGCTATTAGGTTGGCAATGAGCAGTGACTGTCCTAATAGCCTTTCGAGAATGGACCCTAGGAAGGAACCTCTGGAATATACTTAAAGGGCAGGAAAGAGATAAATTCTGGTTATCTGGCTACAGTACTTTAATATAATAATCATGGAGGACCCTTCACCATATATTGTCTTCCAAAGATAGACTAAATTGAAGACCCAGAGAGTGAAAGTAACTCTTCCAAGCTTCCACAACAAATTAATGGCAGAGCTAGGACTAGAACCCATATTCTTCTGACTCCTACCTTCATCTTCTTTCAACCACATTTGGTCCTTGACTCAGTAGATCTTAAGTACTTCAATAATTTATATGGAAATGATTCCTGCCTATATAATGTAGGCCTGTTGAGAGTTTTTTTCTTTAATTTTCCTAATTTGACATTATTATCCATTATTATTTTAGTTTATATTTGTAGTAATAGCAATCTTCAACGTTAGTCAAACTTCACTTACGGACAGAAGAACTGAAGCTTAAAAAAAGTTAAGTGACTGACTCAGGTGCACAGCTTGCCAGTGGAGTATGTGACCAGAACCCAGGTCATCTCACTCTTGATCAGATATAATCATGCTTTCTTCAAAGTTATTCCATAATTATTACATTGTAGACACAGTTGTACTAGGGAATGAAAACTGTTTATTTCCAAATCACTTATAATCTTAGCATCCTTGAAACTTCAAGTGGGGTAATACTGCTGATGTAACTTTGTTGGGCCAAAGTTATGATTCTCATTTAACACTTTCATTCTTCACCTACTTCCCTTCAGACAGAATTATATGCACCTCTCTGCACCTCAGTTTACTTATCTGAACAAATGAAGAGAATGAGCTAACTAGTTTATTTTACTTCTAAAGTTTCATGAATAATACAAACCAAGATTAGAACCTAGCTAGGTCTCTAGATTGTCACTTTGAAGGTTAAGGGGTATCTTTGTAAGTTATGGTGATATCATCCCTGAAAACTTAACTAATAGAAATTTTTATTTATATACTTATGTTCTAACCAAAGGAGATGTTTTAGAATTCTGTCTTTTATCTGCCACTAAGCTGTCAGTCCCATCAGGCAGAACAGTCCTCTAAGAGGTCCCTTTTCCAAAACCAGACTTCCTCTGAAAAGACCCTTTGGGGCACTGGATTCTGCTCACACTAGGACTCACTCTTCCCAGGATGGCATGTACAGAGATTTTGTTTGCTTATTTATTTGTGTAGTCTTTGCATGTGAGAGACAAAATGTACTTAGCTGCTTCTTATATCCCTAGAGACTTGAGAAAGTGGTTGGTATTATTAGGTAGTGTTTAAAAAAAAAAAGAACCTTAAACCAAAACCAGAATTTTATAGCCAAAAGGAAACTTTTTAGTGTAATGGTTTATAAGCATTTACTTTCCTCTCCTTGACTGTGTCAAGGTACCAATTCTTCATTATCATCATCATCAGTAAGGTTATCAAATACTCAACATGTGTTAGGTGCTTACTATACATTATCTCTTTCGGGCCTTGCAACAGCCCTATGATTTGATACTAATATCTTCATTTTACTTATGAGGAAATTGAGAGGCAGGGAAATGAAGAATCTTAAGTACTCTGGTGTTTGAGTTCAAGGGTAAACTCATATTGGGAGATAATGGGAAATTGTTATTTGGTGAAGTTGCCTACTGATGTGTATGACAATTTAATTTGGGCTCCAATTTATAGTTTTGTTTTTTTTTTAAAGTAATTTGTCTTGGCCACAAAATACTTTGCATGGAGTTCCAGAAAGCCCTGTATACTGGTTAGCTATTGTAATAAGAATGCTGCATAACAAAGCACCCCAAACTCAGTGGTATACAGCAATAAGCATGTATTTCTAGCTCACACATCTCCGGGTTGGCTGGGGGTAGCTCTGTTGACTTCAATTATGTTTGGCTGGACTTGGTTTAGGTTTAATTCAGGTCTGTTGCATGCAGGGGCAGGTTAACCAGTAAGCAAGGTATGCATGGGCATACATTAACCAAGGTATGCACAGGCTTACTTGTGTTTACTTACTAATTTCTAATGAACAATTTCACATGGGTTTTACTATGTCAAAGATAATAGTTGTATGACAATAACAGTATCAAATCATATGGTTGTTGCACAGCTCAAAAGAAGTAATGTATGGTAAGCACTTCACACATACTAAGTATTTGATAACCTTAGCAATGCTGATAATAATGAAGAAGAATTGGTGCCTTGACAAAGTGAAAAACAGGTGAAATTTTGCACTGCAGGTTAGTTGTTGTTTAGCTCATAGTGACCCTATGTACAGCAGAACGAAACACTGTCCAGTCCCGGGCCATCTTCACAATCGTTTTGCTTGAGCCCATTGTTGCAGCTGCTGTGTCAGTCCTTCTAGCTGAGGGTCTTTTTCTTTTTCGCTGACCCTCTGCTTTACCAACCATGATGTCCTTCTTCAGGGACTGATCCCTGCTGATAACATGTCCAAAGTATGTCAGATAAAGTCTCACCATCCTTGCTTCTGAGGAGCATTGAAATTAGTATGTAAGCACAAGCAAGCCTTTGCATACCTTGCTTATTGGATAATCCGTCCCTGGTTGCATATATCTTCTCATGGTGATAGCAGAAGTGCAAGGTAGGTGAGTAGAGACACACGAGATCTTTTAAAGCCTGGGCTCAAAACTGGTACACTTCCACACAAATTCCATCAGCCAAAATCAGCCACATGGCCAAGCCTAACATCAGTAGGGAGGTGAAGTAAATTCTTTCTCTAGTGGGATGAACTGAAAAGTTACATGGCAAGTACAAGGATACAGGAAGGGGATACGATTTGAGAACAGTAATGCAATCTACCATGCCCTAGCTGAAAGTTAGTGGTGATGAGGAGTCAGAAGGCAAGAGCTAGAGAAAATTTCTTGAGGGAGATAGAGAGGTAGAGTGGAAGAGCCTTGGGGTCAGGAGACCTGGGTTTGAGTCTTAACTCTGACACTTACTTGTTATGATCTTGAGCATGTCATTTTCCCTCATGATATTTTAATGTTAAAAGTCTATGAGATTAGACACATCCAAACTCCCTGGGGGACTGAATTGCTGGGTGGAGGGCTCTGGGGACTGTGGTCTCGGGGAACATCTAGCTCAATTGGCATGTCACAGCTTATAAAGACAATGCTCTACATTCTACCTTGGTGAGTAGTGTCTGGGGTCTTAAAAGCCTGCAAGCGGCCATCTAAGATACTCCACTGGTCTCATCCCTTCGGGAGCAAGGGAGAATGAAGAGAACAGGATACAACGAAAAGATTAGTCCGAAGGACTAATTGTCCACAGCTTCCAAGGTCTCCACCGGACTGAGTCCAGTACAGCTAGATGGTGCCCGGCTACCACCACTGACTGCTCTGACCAGGATCACAACAGAGGGTTCTGGACAGAGCTGGAGAAGGATGTAGAGCATAATTCTAACTCACGAAAAAAAAAAAAAAAAAAAAAGACCAGATTTACTGGCCTAAAGGAGACTGGAGAAACCCCGAGAGTATGGCCCCCAGACACCCTTTTAGCTCAGTGGTGAAGTCACCTCCGAGGTTCACTGTTCAGCCTGGGAGTGGACAGCCCCGTAAAACCAAATGAGACTAACGAGGTACAGGAGTCCAGTGACAAGGGCCAGAAGGCAGAAGGGGACAAGGAAGCTGGTGATAGGGAACCCAAGGTTGAGTAAGGATATTGTTGATGTGTTGTGAGATTGTTAACCATTGTCATAGGGCAACATTTGTAGTAACTGTTAAATGAGAAACTATTTTGTTCTGTAAGCCTTCATCTTAAGTGAGAATAACAGCACAATTGGAAGAGCGTAGTCAATGTCACTGAACTGTGCATGTAGAAATTTTTGAAATGGTGTATCTTTGGCTATGTGTATTTTCACCAAAAAAAAGGTTGAGAAGTTAGAGGGTTGATATGTTGTGGGGTTGTTAACCAATGTCATAGAACAACATGTGTACTACTGTTTCATGAGAAACTATTTGTTCTGTAAGCCTTCACCTGAAGTACAATTAAAAAAATGCAAAAAAAAAAAAAGTCTATGTGATCAGCAGTGAGTCTAAATCAATGGTGGTGAAATAATATGAGGAGAGATAACAAAAATGTTGACACAAAGTGAAGAAAGTAACCAATGTCCTTGAACTGTACATGTGGAAATTATTGAATGAGTATATGATCTGCTGTGTAAATTTTCACCAAAAATAAAAGGTTTATGAGATCTTTCATTGCAGTACTTTTCACAATAGCCAAAAAGTGGAAATAATGGAAATGTCCATCAACAGATGAATGGACAAGCAAAATGTCATATATGTATACATTTCTCTTTACAAAGTTTTAAAAAGAAATGAAGTTCTTATGCATGCCACAACATGGATGAACCTACAAAACATTATGCTGAGTGAAATAAGTCAGTTGCAAAAGGGCAAATACTATATGATCTCACTTATATGAAATAAGCAAATATACAGAAATCAAAGATTTAACAGGGGTCGTAGGGAGGGAGAAAATGGAAGCTTTGTGTAAGGGGCATTGAGTTTATGTTAATGATGGTAAGATAATTTGGAAAAGACTATAATCAATGCCACTGAATTGGACATGTGGTAATTGTTGAATTGGTGAAGAATTTTGTTGTGTATATTTTCCCTGCAATTAAAAAAAATGTTTCTAAGACCTCCTCATCTACTATTTTCATTTTCTAGATAAAGATGCTAAAGAAAGAGGGGTAGAGTGATTAGCCTGAGGTCAAATAGCTAGGTAGAAGCAGAGTAGAGAGACTGGAACCTAGGGTTCTATTTCTATTCCTATGTCTTTGTCACTACAGAAGAGGAAATATTTTGGAGGTAGGCAGAGTTTCAGCCTCCCTCCCTCATGAAATTAAAACTGTGTGCTGTGATTTCATTACCTATATTGCCGTGTTCATCTGTTTTCCATTTTTTTTAAAGACTGAAAAAAGAGAAGCATGCCAGATTCATAGTAGAGGGGTTGAAGTTCAAGCTGAGAAGTACTTCCTGCATGGAGCAGTACTTATATTAAACTTCTCTATGTTGTTAGGGAAAGTGCTAGTATTGCTGTCTCCAAAGATCTTTCAAAGAGGTATCTGTTGCTTTGTGATGGGTTAAGTGGAATAATTCCTGGAAGCAGCACAGTGGGCCAGATATGATTTATAACCTCTTCTAAGTTTATGATATCATAAGCATATATGAAGGAGCCCTGGTGATGCAACAGTTAAGCACTCAGCTGCTAACTGAAAGGTTGGTGGTTAGAACCCACGCAGGGCTCTGGGAGAAAGACCTGGTGATCTGCTCCCGTAAAGATTACAGTCTACAAAACCCTATGGGACAGTTCTACTCTGTTATATGGGGTCACTATGAGTCAAAATTGACTTGACAGTACCTAACAACAACAACAAGCACATATATAGTTGTTTATTTCTCAAAAATTTATATAGCGCTCATTATGTGCCAGCTATTTCTTCTAGGTACTCTAACTACCCTATGAGGTAGGGACTCTTATTGTTCCTGTTTTACAGATTAAAATAAACAAAAACAAACAACAAACAATAAAAACAACAAAACAAAAACAGACCTAAGATACAAAAAGACTAAATAACTTCCCCAGAGTCACACACTAGAAAGTAGCAGAGCTGGAACTTGAACCCAGGTAGTCTGGTCCCATAGTCCATGCCCTTGACCATTGTCCTATGCAGTCACATAGATATTAGAACTAAGCAGAACCACCTCTGTTACTTACTAGTTCTGTGAAATGTGTCACATTACTTTACCTCTGAGCCTCCGTTTCAAGTGTAAAATGTGGATGAAAATTGTACCCACATCACAGCGTTGTTGGAGGATTAAATGAGATAGTGTATGTGACATGCTTGGCACTGGAACATTGTTTCCATTTCTGCTAAAGTATCTTTAAAGATTCCTTTTAACGCTTCATATGCCTTAGTTTGCTTGATTTATCTATACGATTTATTCTTTAGCAACTCTGCAAGACTACGCGGCATTTCCGTCTCTGTCTGACACAAGACAAAAAGCAATGAGGCAGAGATGGAGAGCAAGTGACTCCATGTGTTTTGGCTATTTGGGAAGCCACAGAGATGTGCCATCTCTTTTTTTCCTGCATTTATCCTTACCTTCAAAATGGTACTGAATCTGAACTTCATATGTAGTGGTAAGGGTGAATCTTACATTATGGTCTTGAATTTTCTAATTTTTTATGTTCATCATTTCTTCTCTTGATCCGCCAGCAAGAAGTTGGTAAATCTGTCCTGGAATGCCCTTGTGAATAAAGGCCTGAGTATATTGCTAAATGCCCAAATCCTATGTCCTGCTGACAGAAGCATCATCCTTTTATGTACACACTAGCCACACAAAGCTAACAACCCTGCCTGTGCTGCATGTTCAAGTGAGTGGAGTTGGTTATATAAGCTCGCATCCTCTTTCAAGTGGGAGGAGGAGAGGGACAACAGCTGTCAGCTCCACAGCTGGTCTTGCCAGCTTGAGTCAGCTCAGCTTCATTTGGCCAGAGGAAGAACTGCTTTTGCTGAGCCAGAACCAATGTCTTAAATCTTTGGCAGTTTATGATAACTTCTTCCAGCTAGGACAGGAATTTGTTGGCTCTGGCTACCTGGATATGGTGTTCTCCAGGCATTTTGTGTAGTCCTCAAGTGGTCCTCATTTAGCTATTCATCTGTAGGGAGTTCTCATTGTGTAAGTGTGCAAAACTTGTTACACTCAGACTTTTTGTTGAATGGTTGCTTTTGCCTTAGTATCCACTTAGATCCACTAAACTAAAAAAAAAATAAGAAAAATCCTCAAGAGACAAATATAAAAAACCAGCAGTCTCCACTGGTGATTTGGTCTTGATTTAGTCCAGCTCTGTTTGCTCGTGAAGGATGTTGCTGCAACATTAGTTAACCTCAGCATTATTTTTTTACAACTGGAAGGAGTATTGGGCTTTGGGGGGTACATCCTTGCTGGCCTGTGAGGGCCTTGAGGGCTGGTTTAATAACCTTTACTTCTCTGGATTCCTCTTAGAGCTGACCCCATGCCTGACACAAGCTCAGCTGCTATTTATTTATAGCTCGCACAGACGAAAGAGTATGTATGACTAGAATGCTGAATTTATGCTTAAGAAGCAAAACAGGAGAGAAAAAAGAAAACTGGTTTTCTTGCAGCCTTAATGCTTATGATGATTTATTTATAACACGTCTAAAAAATAACCAAACCCACTGCTGTCAAGTTGAGTCTGACCCGTAGCAACCCTATAGGACAGAGTAGAACTGCCCCATAGGGTTTCCAGTGAGTGGCTGGTGGATTTGAACTGCCGACTTTTTGGTTAGCAGCCGAGCTCTTAACCACTGCGCCACCAGGGCTTCAAATGGTATATAGCCTCTACATATTAAAAATTATGCAATGACAAAGTTTCTAGTTATCAAATATGCTAGAATGACTAAAAATACTAATATAATACATAAAACCCTGTTCATAGCAAATTACTCCTTCCTGCCTGCCCTTCTGCCCTCCCTCCACCCATCCATTTTTCTGTCTCCTTTTGTTTCTCCTATTCTCTATCATTTTCACATTCTTGCTCTCAGCCTCTCACTGAACATCTACTGAGCATCTGCTCTGCATTATTCTCTCTGCTGCTTATTTATCTCTGGGGGTACAGAGATAAGTAAAACACAGTTCCTGCTCTCAACTCACAATCTAGACAAGCTAATAGACAACCAACCATGAGGTTGGTTCTATAATATCAGTATGTGCACAGTGATGAGAGAGTACAGGAGGGACTCCAAACTCAGAGTGGATTTGGGGGCATGGAGGAATCTTGAAGGATGAATTGGAGTTAGCCAGTGAAGTGAGGCTTGGGGAGAGAGAGGGAAGAGCATGTTAGGTGGAGGGCACGGCTTGTGCAAAGCAAAAAGGCTTTCATGATATGCATCGGCCATCTCATGAAGAATCTTGACTATCCTCTTAAGGAATGTAAACTTAATCATGCAGGCAATATTGAAGGTTTTTAATCCAGGGAATGGAGTAGATTTTAGATAGTTTGCTCCACCTCTTACAGCTTTTGTGGCCTTGGGTAAGCCATTTAACCCCTCTGAAGTTTAGTTTCTTCAATTTTAAAACAATAATAATCATACTTACTATAAAGTAGTCAAATGTCCAACCTATGCATGGTGCATTAGAGCTACTCAGAAAATATTAGATTCTTTTCCTTTGTAATTATCTTTGATTTCCTGCCTTACATGGAAGTTTACTTTAACAGGTGTATCTTGAATGCCTATTATGTGCTAGTTTCAATACTAGGCTCTAGGAATAGAGTTGAATAAGACACAATCCTTGTCTTCAAGGAGGTTAGAGGTATAATAATCACAAAACCATAGTTTCTTGTCTCTTCTGTGCCATTAGGCAACCGTTAAACCCCTCATTTTCTAGCCCGCCGCAAACTTGTCTCCATCTCCATCCCATCCAGCTTTACTTTCTTTCCTCTCATCTCAGACAACATCATAGCCCCTCCTCCTACCCCTGGCTGATATCTCCTCTTGGGCTTTGTATCCCATAACCCTCACTTTCTTTTCTCATTCTGTCTCCATATAGAAACATACTTAAGTTTCTCCTGTATTAAAAACAAAGCCGCATCCTTACCCTAACATCTGGAGAGACCTCGACATAACATAGCATAACATTGGTGGCCCAACTGGTGGTAGTCAAAGCATTGTAGCAACACGAACTCA
This sequence comes from Trichechus manatus latirostris, assembly GCF_000243295.1. Classification (NCBI taxonomy): domain Eukaryota; kingdom Metazoa; phylum Chordata; class Mammalia; order Sirenia; family Trichechidae; genus Trichechus; species Trichechus manatus. Next base: position 3,420,805 of record NW_004444006.1, on the reverse strand, counting down.
GGAGGCAGAATTACTTAGAAATGGAGGTAGGCAGCCTTAGGGTGGTCTGTTAGTAGGGAGCAAGGCCTCCAGTTCAGGGGGAAGGAGTTGTTCAAGGATGGGGGGAGTGATCAAGATTGTCCAGAACACAGTAGGATCCAGTTCTAGAGGACCCGGTTACCAAGGAAGGGCCTAGAGCACAACGAATTAGCCTGGACTCAACTGAGATGCAAGATGGAGACTAAGTATTATGACCCAGATAGAAATCCTGATGTCTGAACTGAGACACAAAGTCAAAGTCAGGCCAATAGTCACACTGACATGACAGCAAGTCCAGTGTATGGGGCCAGAGCTATCTCAATCCATCCTGCCTCAAGGTAGGCCTGTTCTCAGCAGCTGGAGCCAGGCTATGCTTGTATGGACATATCATAGTATAGCCTTCAGTCTTGGGAGGAGAAGGAACCAGCCAGTTAAGGCTTCACCATTTCAGTAAGGGGATGTTGGAGAAAGGGCATTCCAAGTAGAGAAAATCATATGAGCAAAAGTACAGTATGAAAAAGTATACCATATCTGGAGAACCCAAAATCATCTGATATGGCTAGATGATAAGTGGTTTGCACAAGAAGTCCAGGAGATGATACTGGAGAATAGATGGGGATGAGACTGAAGGGCCTTGAGTGCCAGGCTAATGAGTTTGGACTTGGTTCTGAATTAGGTCTACAGTTATCGCATAACTTGTGTCTGTGGGAGCTAGTTTAGGGATGTGCTGTGTGTCCTTAAAGCATTTCTTTGGTTGTTTTTCCTTGTAAAATATGTGATGGCTTCCTCATGAGGTTATCTACTTCCACACTGGGAAACTGAGATTCAGGAAGTTAAGTTTATTTTTGTTTGTTTGTTTAAGTAACATAAGTAGTAAATGCAAGAGGCAGAATGTGGGTTTCCAAGGAGTGGCTGGTGGATTCAAACTGCCAACCTTTTGGTTAGCAGCTGTAGCTCTTAACCACTGTACAACCAGGGGCTAATATTCCATCACTGTATCAGACAATATTCCATTGTGATTCATAGGTTTTTATTTTTTTTATTGTGCTTTAGGTGAAAGTTTACAGAGCAAATTAGTTTCCTGTTTGATAGTTTGTACATAAGTGTTCCATGGCATTGATTGCATTCCCTACAATGTGTCAGCACTCTCCTCATTTCTGCCTTGGGTTCCCTGTTTCCTTTTGTCTAGATTTTCTAACCCTTCCTGCCTTCTTATCTTTGCTTTTGGGCAAATGTTGCCCTTTTGATCTTATATTATTAATTGTTCTAAAAAGCACGTTCCTCTCAGGTGTTATTGTTTATATTATGGGCTTGTCTATTGTTTGGCTGAAAGGTGGTCTCTGGGAATGGCTTCAGTTCCAGGTCAGAAGTGTGTCTTAGTCTCAGGGGTTCCTCCAGTCTCTGTCAGACCAGTAAGTCTGGTCTTTTTTGTGAATTTGATTTTTTGTTCTACATTTTTCTCCTGCTGTGTTCAAGACCCTCTGTTATAATCCCAGTCAGAGCGGTCCATAGTGGTAGCCAGCCACCATCTAGTTCTTCTGGTCTCAGAGTCGTGTAAGCGGTGGTTCATGTGGACTAATTGCTCCCTTGAGTCTTTGGTTTTCTTTACTTTTCTCCAGATGGGAAGAGACCAATATTTGTATCTTGGATGTCCACTTGCAAGCTTTTAAGACCCTAGATGCTACTCATCAAAGCAGGATGCAGAACATTGTCTTTATGAACAATGTTGCGCCAGTTGATGTAGATGTTCCCTGAGTCTATAGTCCTTCATCTTTAAGTCTAGGAACTTCATCCTGCGAGGTGTTTGGTTATGTCTAAAAAGTTTCCATGACTGTGCCCCTCGTGTGCTCTATTGTCTATATCAATATACATGCATCACCTACAATTATGTATGCAGAAATATCCACAACCAAACCTATATCTGCAGGTGATCCTTAGGGTTTTCACTGGCTAATTTTTCAAACTAGATTGCCAGGCTTTTCTTCCTAGCCTGTCTTAGACTGGAAGCTCCATTGAAACCTGTACGTCATGGGTGACCCTGCTTGTATTTGCAATACTCATGGCATAGCTTCCAGCATCATAGCAACATGCAAGCCACCACAGGACAACAAACTGACAGACAGGTGATGGTGTTTCTAATTCAGCCCAGTTAATTTGATGCTTGTCATGGATTGAATTATGTCCCCCCAAAAATGTGTGTATCAGCTTGGCTGGGCCATGATTCCCGGTATTGTGTGATTTTCCTATATGTTATAAATCCTGCCTCTATGATGTTAATGAGGGAGGATGGGTGGCAGTTGTGTTAGTAAGGCAGGACTCAGTCTACAAGATTGGATTGTGTCCTGAGGCAATCTCTTGAGATATAAAAGACAGAAGTGAGCAGAGAGACAGGGTGACCTCATACCACCAAGAAAGCAGTGCCAGGAGCAGAGCGTGTCCTTTGGACCCGGGGTCCCTGCGCGGAGAAGCTCCTAGTCAGGGGGAACATTGATGAGAAGGCCAACAGAGAGAGAAAGCCTTTCCCTGGAGCTGACACCCTGAATTTGGACTTTTAGCCTACTTTACTGTAAAGAAATAAATTTCTCTTTGTTAAAGCCATCCACTTGTGGTATTTCTGTTGTAGCAGCACTGGATGACTTAGACAATGCTGTAGTCATATGAACAGGAATTGAATGCTTGTTCTGCAGCTTGAGGTTGCAAGTCTGCTTCATTCATTCATTCTCTCATTTTTAATCTATTCAACAAATAATTTATTGAGTCCCCACTATATGCCAAATATTGTTCCAGGTGCAGTGAACAAGATAGATGAAGTCTCTGTTCTCATGGAGCTTACATTTTAGTGGTATCGAAACGGGGTAGGGAGGCAGATGGTAAACAAGGAATTAGATAAATAATTTCAGATAGTGGTAAATGCTATGAAGAAAATAAAAAGGGTAATTTGATAAGAGGTGTCTGGTAGGGGTGGAGTTGGTGTTGAACAACTTTAGATAAGATCATATTGGAAAGCCTCTGTTGTTGTTAGTTGCTGTCAAGTTGATTCCAACTCATGGCTACCCCATATGTGTAGAGTAGAACTGCTCCATAGGGTTTTCAAGGCTGTGATCTTTCAGAAGTGGATCACCAGGCCTGTCTTCCTAGGTGCCTCTGGGTGGGTTCGAACCACCAACCTTTCAGCACATAACCATTTGTGCCACCCAGGGACTCATGAAAAGGTGACATTTTAGGGATAATCTTAATATTGAAAGGAGCCAGCCATGAGAAGAATTTGAGAAAGAGTGATCTACTTGGAAACAGCAAGTGAAAAGACCCTGAAGTAGGAATAAGGTTGATATGTTTAAAGAACCAAAAGAGGCCATTCTGACTGAAGTGAACATGGAGATAGAGTGGTATAAGATGCAGCTGAAGAAGTAGGCAGGGGCCAGATCATGTAAGGCTTTGTAGGCCATTTTTAGAAGTTTGGATTTTCGATTTGGCACTTCCTTAAAAAGCTAGAAATAGAAGTACCTTACAATCCAGCAATCCTGCTCCTTGGAATATATCCTGGAGAAGTAAGAGCCATCACACAAATAGATATATGTACACCCATGTTCATTGCAGCACTGTTCACAGTAGCAAAAAGATGGAAGCAACCTAGGTGCCCATCAGTGGACAAATGGATAAACAAATTATGGTATATCAACACAATGGAATACTATGAATGATAAAGAACAACGATGAAGCCGTGAAACATAACATGGAGGAAGCTGGAAGGCATTATGCTGAGTGAATTCAGTCAGTCACGGAAGGACAAATATTGTATAAGACCACTATTAGAAGAACTCAAGAAAAGGTTTAAACACAGAAGAAAACATTCTTTGATGTTTACGAGGATGGGGAGGGAGGGTGAGGGTTAGTCACTAACTAGATAGTAGACAAGAATTATCTTAGGTGAAGTGAAGGACAGCACACAGTACAGGGGAGGTCAGCACAACTGGACTAAACCAAAGCTAAAGAGTTTCCTGAATACAGTCATACACTTTGAGGGACAGAGTAACAGGGGTAGGAGTTTGGGGACCATGCTTTCAGGGGACATCTAGGTCAATTGACATAACAAACTTTATTAAGAAAATGTTCTGCATCCTAGTTTGGTGAGTGGCGTCTGGGGTCTTAACAGCTTGCAAGCGGCCATCTAAGATGCGTCAATTGGTCCCAACCACGTGGAGTAAAGGAGAATGAAGAACACCAAAGACACAAGGAAAGTATTAGCCCAAGAGACAGAAAGGGACACATAAACCAGAGACTTCATCAGCATGAGACCAGAAGAATTAGATGAGATGGTTCCTGGCTACCACCAATGACCGCCCTGACAGGGAAAACAACTCTATAGTCCCTGATGGAGCAGGAGAAAGGTGGGGTGCAGAACTCAAATCCTAGTAAATAGACCAGACTTAATGGTCTGACTGAGACTGGAGGAACCCTGGAAAGCATGGCCCTCAGATTCTCTTGTCAGCCCAGAACTAGAACAATTTCCAAGGCCAACACTTCAGACAAAGATTGGACTGGACTCTGGGACATAAAATGATACTCTTGAAGAGTGTGCTTCTTAGCTCAAGTAGATACATGAGACTAAATTGGCAGCTTTTCTCTGGAGGTGAGATGAGAAGGCAAGAGGGTTAGGATCTGGTTGAGTGGAAAGGGGAAGTCAAGGGTAGAAAGGTGGAGTGTGCTGTCACAGTATAGGGAGAGCAATTAGGGTCACATAACAAAGTATGTATAATTTTTTGTATAAGAGACTAGCTTGAAATGTAAACTTTCACTTAAACTGCAACAATAAACAACAAAAAAAAGAAGTTTGGATTTTATTCTTAGTGGGGAGCCCTGGAGAGTTTTAAGCTAGGGAGAGTGATGTGATGTGATTTATATTTTATTATTAAGAACTCTTTGACTCTTCTGAGGAGAATGTGTGGTAGAAGTGGCACTGCAGTGGGAGCAGATAGCTCAGATAAGATGCTATTTCAGTCATCCAGGTGTGAGATAATGCGGGCCTAGACTAGAGTGACAGTAGTAAAGATGGTGAGAAGTGGTCAAAATCTGGATATATTCTGAAGTAGTATTGACAGGGCTTACTGCTGGATTGAATGCAGTGGGACTATGTGTGAAAAAAATAGAAGAATTAAGAATAATGCCTAGGTTTTGAGTTTGAGCAGCCGGGTAGAGATTCATCTGAGATTAGAAAAATTGGGGCAGGATTGGTTTGGAGACAAAATTTCACATTAAGTTTGAAATGCGTATTAGCTACCCATATATGGAGGAGTAGGCATTGTCTTTATGAGTCTTGAACTCAGAGGAAAGTTGAAATTGGAGATATGAACTTGAGTCATGAGTGTATAGACGATATTTAACAAGCGATTAAGTAAGATGACTTAAGAGTGTGGTGGGAAGAGAACAGGGTCTTAAGTAGAGCCTTTGGGCATCTCAACATTTAGATGTCAGGTAGAAAAGTATAATCCAGCAAAGGAAACTGAGAAGGAGTGGCCACTGAGGTATGAGGAAAACCAGGTAATGTAATATCCTAGTAGGTATGAGAGAAAAGTGTTTCAGGAGTAGGGGGTTTAAAGTTGGGTTGAGCTCTTTAAGTAGAGACACTGAGCAAGAACAAAACATCCCATACTAGAAACTACTTCAGTGCAATAAAAATCTATCAGGCCACAAAATGGTAGTTTTATAAGTTATGGTTGAACATTTTTTAGTCTTTAAAAATTTTATTGTGGTAAAATATATACAACAAAACATTTGCCATTGTAGCCATTTTAAAGAGTACAATTCAGTGACATTAATTACATTTATTATGCTATCCAGCCATCACCAGTATACATTCCCAGAGGTTTTTCATGGTCCTTAACAGAAAGTCAATACCCTTTAAGCAATAACGCTCCATTTTCACCTCCTCCATCCTCTGATAACTGCTAATAAACTTGTGTTTCTGTGCATTTGCCTATTCTAGATATGTCATATAAGTGGGATAATACAATAATTGTCCTGTTGTGTCTGACTCATTTCACTCAGCATGATGGTTTCAAGATTCATCCATGTTGTAGCATGTGTCAGAACTTCATTTTTCTTTATGGTTGAGGAATAGTCCATTGCATATATATTCCAAATTTTGTTTATCCACTCATCTGTCGATGGGCACTTGGATTGTTTCTACCTTTTTGCTATTGTGAATAGTGTTGCAGTGAACATCTGTATAATTTATCATTTGAGTCCCTGCTTTCAGGTCTTTTGAGTATATACTGAGGAGTGGAACTGCTGGGTCATATGGTAATTCTATGCTTAACTTTTTGAGGAACTACCAAACTTCTTTCTACAGCGCCTGTACAATTTGCATTCCCACTAGCAATGGATGAGGGTTTCAATTTCTCCACATCCTCACCACCACTTGTTATATTCCATGTTTCTAATAACGCCCTCCTAGTAGGGTGCAGTGGTATCTCATTGAGGTATTGTTTTGCATTTCCGTATGACTAATGATGTTGAGAATCTTTTCATGTGCTTACTGGCTATTTGTATATCTTCTTTGATGAAATGTCTGTTCATATCCTTTGCCCATTTTTTAATTGAGATGTTTATGTTTTTATTGTTGAGTTGTAGCGGTGCTTTATATATTCTGGATATTAAACCCTTATCAGATATATGGTTCCCAAATATTTTCTCCCATTCTGTAGGTTGTCTCTTCACTTTCTTGATAAAGTCCGTTGATGCACAAAAGTTTTCAGTTTTGATGAAGTTCAGTTTATCTATTCTGTGTTTTGTTGCTCACACTCTTGTTGTCGTATCTAAGAATCCATTGTCAAAAACAAGGTCCCAAAAGTTTACTCCTGTATTTTCTTCTAAGAGTTTTATGGTTTTAGTTCTTACATTTTAGGTCATTGATCTGTTTTGGGGTTAATTTTTGTATCTGTTGTGTGGTATGGCTCCACCTTTGTTCTTTTGCATGTGGAAATTCAGTTGTCACAGCACGATTTATTAAAGAGATTATTCTTTCTCCATTGAATGGACTTGGCACCTTCATCAGAAATCAATTGACCATAGATGTATGGGTTTATTTTTGTACTCTCAGTTCTGTTCCACAGGTCTAGATGTCTATCCTTATACCCAGGAGCACACTGTTTGGGTTACTGTAACTTTATCTCAAAATCAGGAAGCGTAAATCCTCTTACTTTGTTCTTTTTCAAGAATGCTTTGGCTGTTTGGAGCCATTTGCAATTCCATATGAATTTGAGGGATTGCATTGAATCTGTATATTGGTTTGGATTGTACTGATATCTTAACACTATCAAGTCTTTTAATCCATGAACACAGATGTCTTTTCATTTATTTAGGTCTTTTTAAATTTCTTTCAGCAACGTTTTATAGTTTTCAATATACAAGTCTTTCACTGCCTGTTTAAATTTATTCCTAGGTATTTTATTCTTTTAGATGCTATTATAAATGGAATTGTTTTCTTATTTTTCTTTTCAGATTGTTCATTGATGTTATATAGAAACATAACTGATTTTTGTGTGTTGATCTTGTACCCTTTAACTTTGTGAATTAGTATATTACCTGCAGTAGCAGGTGGATACTTTGGAATTTTCTATACATAAGATCACGTCATCCTAAAAAAAATTTGGATACCTTTTATTTCTATTTCTTGTGAAATTGCTCTGGTTAGGACTCGCAGTACAATTTTGAATAGCAGTGGTGAAAGTGATATCTTTGTTTTGTTCCTGATCTTAGGGGGAAAGCTCTCAGTCTTTCTACATTGAGTATGATGTTAGCTATGGGTTTTTCATAATGCCTTTTATCATATTGAGAAATTTCCCTTCTATTCCTAGTTTTTTTAGTGTTTTTATCATGAAAGGGTGTGGATTTTGTCATATGACACTTCTGTATCAATGCAGATGGTCATGTGTTTCTCTTCCTTCATTCTATTAAAGTAGTATATTACATTAATTTTCTTATGTTGAACTACTCTTGCATTCCTGGGATAATTCCCACTTGGTCATGGTATAATCCTTTTAATATGCTGTTGAATTTCATTTACTAATATTTTGTTGAGGTTTTTCATCTATATTTATAAGGGAGTTTGGTCTTAAGTTTTGTTTTGTTTTTCCCTTGTGGTGTCTTTATCTGGCTTTGGTATCAGGGTAATGCTGGTCTCATAGAATGAGTTATCAAGTGTTGCCTCCTGTTTCTTTTTGGGAAAAGTTTAACAAGAGTTGGTGTCAATTCTTTAAATGTTTGATAAAATTCTCCAGTGAAGCCATGTGGTCCAGAAATTTTTTGTTGCTGTAGTTGTGGGGAGGTTTTTGATTACTGATACAATCTCTTCAGTTGTTATGAATCTTTTCAAATATTTTATTCTTCTTGGGTCAATTTAAGTAGTTTATGTTTTTCTAGGAATTTGTCCATTTCATCTAAGGTATCTAATTTGTTGGCAGACAATTGTTCACAGTATTCCCTTATGATCCTTATTATTTCTGTTGTCTTGGATGTAATGTCACTACTTTTATTTGTGATTTTAATTATTTGCATCGTCTGTCATATTTTCTTTGTCAGTTTAGCTAAAAGTTTCCTGATCTTTTCAAAAAACCAACTTCTGGTTTTGTTAATTCTCCCTATTGTTTTTCTATTTGATATATAATTGTTTCTAGTCTGATCTTTATTATTTCCTTCCTTCTGGTAGCTTTGGGCTTAGTTTTCTCTTCTTTTTCTGGGTACTCAAGTTTTTTTTTATTTTTTATATTTTATTGTACTTCAGGTGAAGGCTTACAGAACAAATAGTTTCTCATGAAACAGTAGTACACATATTGTTTTATGACATTGGTTAACAACC
>NW_004444006.1:3402749-3411830 GCF_000243295.1 Trichechus manatus latirostris | reverse complement strand
CATCCATTTCTGAAATCTTGTTGTTTATCTTTTAGATTTCTAATTGTTGTTTTTGTATAATTTCTAGTTGTGAATTTATTTTTGCATTTTGTTCCTGCATCATCTTCCTGAATTCTTCCAATTTTTTGTCTGTATTTTCCTTGAATTTGTCTGTTTTTTCCTCATGTTTGTCAGCTTTTTGCCTCAGTTCTTGGCGAATTCCAAGTTTTAGAGATTTGAATTCCCTATCAGGTACTTCAAGTGCATTTTCTTCCACAGGAGAGTCATCTGGTGTTTTATTTTGGATGCCTACTGGAACCATCCTGTCCTGTTTTTGTAAGTGTTTTGATAATGTCTGCTGGTTTCAGGACATTCAGTAGTTATTTTTCCCATTTATTGATTGTAGATTTGTTTGTTTCGTCCCTTTTTTTAAAAGAAAAATTGACTATGTCTGAGCAGGAGGACTGTGTGTTCTTTGTTGTTTGCTCGTCTGTGTGCTCAATACTTTTCTCCTCCTTCTCCAACTGGTAGGGTCAATCAGTCAGAGATGCTACAGCAGGGCAGGTCTAGCTGAAGAGGAGTTACTGGGACGGGTTGTTTGTGGCACTTACTACAGCCACCAGGGCGGCTCAGTAATCAGTGCAGGGCAAGTTCCAATAGGCCATGCCTGTACTGCTTGGTGGTGTGATGTCAAGCGCACAGTGCAGGTAGGCAGGATGCAGCGGGTAGACTGTTATGTGTGGAGCTAAGATGGCTATGGGAGAGAGGAGAGCAGAACAGGAGCCAAAAACATACAAACAAATCAAAAAGAATGCTAGGGGAGCTTGCCGTTGGAATGGAGTGATGAGAGACTATGAAATGGAGAAAAACAGAAAGGGGAAGAGGAAGAAAAGAAAAGAAGGAATAAATAAAAATCAGAAAGATTAAAGAACCGCAAAATTCCCAGGTATCCCGCCAATGCAGCTATGAGGTCTGGGGAAGTTGCTCTCAGGTTTCGCAGTACAGCCTGGTTAGAAGGTGTAGAGGTATACAACGCCTGGTATTCAGGGATCAGAAAGAGAAGGAAGATATAGAGAGATGAGAAACTGAGCAATGAAGAAAGACAAAAAGGGAAAAAGAGGGAAAAGAAAACAAAAGAAATTAAAAAAAAAAGAACAAGAAAGTCCCTCAGAAAAACAGAGAAACAAAATAAAACCACGAAGAAAGAAATGCCGTCAGGGATCCCTCTGCATGTCTGTGGAAGTTGAAGGGGAGTTCCTTGCCACGCAGCTCCGCCTGGCCAGAAAGGGCTCCCAACTGAAGAAAAGGAAAAGAAAACAAACAAACAATTCAAAACAAACGAATGAACAAAAGCCCCGGGATCCCACCAGCGCAGTAGCCCAGACCGGGAAGCAGCTCCACACTCGAATGGAGCTCCGCAGCCCCTCAGGAAGAAGCAAAGATGGCGCACAGAGCCAGGCACTCGAGCGAAAGGAGGGGGAGGTGGCAAGAGGCAAGCAAAAGATCCAAAGAAGCAGAATAAGAAAGCAACACCAGCAGCCAACAAACAGCACTCAGAGAGCCAGCTAGTGTGGGCTGGTGTTTCTGGACAAGAGACTGTGTCCGCGGGAGGCAGAGGAGGCCGAGTGTGGATGAAGAAGGGTGGAGAGTGGGAAAGCGTATATCACAAATTGCCGGCACTCTGGAGCCCCTCAAGAAGAAGCAAAGATGGCGCACGGAGCCAGGCACTCGTGTGAAAGGTGGGGGAGGTGGCGAGAGGCAAGTGAGAAATCAAAAGAAGCAGAAAAAAAAAGCAACACTAGCAGCCAACAAATGGCACTCAGAGAGCCGCCCTCTTGGGTGTGTGGAATCCAAGCAGCCGGCACTTCCCAGTCAAGAGACTGTATCCGCGGGAAGCAGAGGAGGCCGTTAAGGGGCGAATAGGGGTGGGGGGTGGGAAAGCGCACACCGCAAATTACTGGTTGTTTTGTCTCCCGCTGGATGCTCCATGGGGCTGCTTTCTCGTACCCCCATTTGCTGGTCTCCGGTAGGAGTCCAAGATGGTGGATCCATGCTGCGTTAGCTGGTAGGGGACCTCTGCATGAATCTCTCCTTGCTCTCCGTCCTCTGTCAGTGTTCTCACTCCATTTGGTGCTTGGCTGAGTTCTTTATCTCTTCATTTGATGTTTTAGGGTTTCAGGAGTGTTGTATTGTCTGTTTGGCTTAGTTTTTCGGATCTTTGCTGTGGAGGGACGGCGTGGTACTTCTGCCTAGAGCGCCATTTTGCCAGAACTCCTCTTGGTACTCAAGTTTTAAAGTTAGGTTTTTGATTTGTGATCTTTCTTCTTTTTCAGTGTAGGCATTTACCACTATAAATTTCCCTCTGAGCACTGCTTTCACTGCATCCCGTAAGTTTTGGTATGTTGTGCTTTCATTTTCATTCTTCTGTAAGTATTGTCTGATTTCCCTTGTGATTTCTTCTTTGACCCATTGGTTGTTTAATGGTGGGTAGTTTAATTTGCACATATTTGTGTATTTTCTGGTTTTATTTCTGTTAGTGATTTCAAGTTCCATTCCCATAGTTGTCAGAGAAGATACTTTGTATGACTTCATTCTTTTAAAAATTATTGAGACTTGTTTATGACCTAACATATGATCTATCCTGAAATGATCCATGTGCACTGGAGAATGATATATAATGTGCTGTTGTTGGGTGGAGTTTTCTATATATGTCTGTTATGTCTACGTGGTTTATAGTGTCATTCAAGTCCTCTATTCATTTATTGATATTCTTTCTGCATGTTCTGTTCAGTATTGAAAGTGTGTATTGCGTCTCCAACTATTTTTGCAGACCTGTCTCTTTCTTGCTTCAATTCTGTCAGTGTTTGCTTTACATATTTGGGGCACTGATGTTACCCGTATATATATTTATAGTTGTTATATCTTCTTAATCATTTAACCCTTTTATCATTATAGAATGCCATTCATTGTCTCTTAGGACAGATTTTTACTTAAAGTCTCTTTTGTCTGATATTAATATAGCCACCGTAGCTATCTTTTGGTTACTATTTGAATAGAAAATTTTTTTCCAGCATTTTACTTACCACATGTTTGTTTCTTTGGGTCTAAGCTCTGTATCTTGTAAACAGTATATAGATAGATCATGATTTTCTTCCTATCCATTTCTCTAATCTCTGCCTTTTGTTTGGAGTTTTTAATCATATACATTTTCAGCACTGGTAAGGAAGCTCTTTCTTGAGCTATTTTGCTATATTTTATTTGTGTGTCTTTTACCACTTTTGTCCTTTTTCTCCAATACAGCCTTCATTGGTGTTTAGTTGATTTTTGTAATGAACCATTTTGATTCCTTTCTCCTTTCCTTTTGTGCATACTTTTTAGATATTTTCTTTGTGGTTACTATGAGGATTACATTTAATATCCTAAATTTATACCAACCCAGTTTAAATTTATAGCAACTTCAGTAACATACAAAAGCTCTATTCCCAAACCGCTCCTCCCCACCATGTTGTTGTTATCACAGTTGTGTGTTTATACATTATGTGCCTGATAGCATCTGTTTATAAATCATTTTTATGCATTTGTTATTTTTAATTATGTGGGTCATAAATACTAGATTTACAAACCAAAAATAAAACTGGTTCTTATTTTGCCCATGAAGTTACCTTTATTGTAGATGTTTTTTTTTTTTTTTCTATTTGTGGCTTCAAGTTAAAGTCTAGTGTCCTTTCATTTCAATCTGAAAGACTCCCTTTAGCATTTCTTGTACTGCCGGTCTCATGGTAATGAGCAGGTTTTGATTATCTGGGATGTCTTAATTTCACCCTTGATCTTGATGGACAGTTTTGCCAGATATAGAGTTCTTATCTTTCAGCACTTTAAATATGTCATCTCATTGTCTTCTGACCTCGAAGTTTTCTGAGGAGAAATTGGCACTTAATCATATCAGAATTCCATGTATTTAACTATTCACTTCTCTCATGCTACTTTCAGGATTCTCTAGCTTTGGTTTTCGAGAGTTTGACCGTATTGTGTCTCTGTGTGGATCTCTTTAGGCTTATTCTTCTTGGAGTTTATTGAGGTTCTGGGATGTATAGATTTATAAAATTTGGGACGTTTTCTGCCATTATTTCTTCCAGTGTTCTTTCTGTCCCATTTTCATGCTCTTCTTTTTCCAGGATTCCCATGATGCATATGTTGGTTTTCTGATAGTGTTCCACCTTGGGCTCTGTTCACTTTTCTTTATTCTTTTAAAAAATTTTTGCTCCTCCGACTCAATAATTTCAATTGTATTATCCTCTAGTTTGCTGATTCTTTCGTCTGCCATCTCAGATCTGCTGTTGATCTCCTCGAGTTAGTTTTTCATTTCAGTTATTGTATTTTTCAGCCCCAGTAATTCTGTTTAGTTCTTATTTATAGTGTTTATCTCTTTATTGATATTCTCATTTTGTTCATGTATTGGTTTCCTGATATCATTTACTTCTTTTTTTTTTAATTTTTCCTTATTTGTTTGAATATATTTAATACTTAAAAAAAATCCTCCTGTCCATTATCTAGGCTTCCATAGAGATAATTTCTGTCACTTAATTTGTCCCCGCCTCCCCTCAGTGGATCATCCTTTCCAGTTTCTTTGTATGCCTTGGGATTTTTTTTTTAAAACCAGGAAATTTGAATATTATTATGCATTAACTCTGAGACTCAGATTTCTTTTTCCCTTCCCAGCGTTTGGAATTTTTTTTTAATTGTTGAAGGCTGTAATACTCCACCTGCTCAGTAACCCCCCTAACTCTTTTTGCAATGACTGTCCTCCTGGATTTGTGTGGACATTGAGGACTGTGTTCCACAGCCCATTCCCAACTAGTATTTTGAAAGAGATTTCCTTGTACTCTGGGGGGGGGGGCGTATAACACTCACACCACAACAACAATAAAAAAAAAAGATAGAAAGAAAACACCACTCCCAGTCTTTGCAATGTGGCTCTGTGTTGGTGTCTCTTTCAGCACTTAGGCTTGCTGACATATACTTATTGACCCATCTGAGGTGAAAGTGTAGGGTCTTGTTAAGTATTTGTTGTACATGTGTTTTTGCCTTGAGCATGCATGTGGCTTTCTCAATTCTCTCATGTACACGGTGCTTTTATGAAAGTGCTAATTTCTGCAGTGAACTCTCACTGTAGATTCTCCTTCAGCTCTTAGGAGTTACTTGTATGCTGCAGTCACACTATTTAGTCCCAGGTGATGGAGGGCAGTCATGGTCTTCAGGCATTGCTTGCTGCTCCCTCCCTTGCCCTGCATGAGCTCCAAGGCAAGCCAAACCAAAGGGAGTGCATAGCTTCAGTCCTCCAAACAGCCCCCAGACAGATCAGAACAGACACACACAATACTCCACTAGCAACCACTAGCAAAATCTGCTCTGCTTACTCCACAGCCAGAGATTAGTCTCCCTCTCTGAAAATGCGGACTGTACCACTAAATCTGAGCCAGGAGACGGTGGTATGGACATTAGAAAAAAAAGTTTTCCTACCATTTAAAAGTCTCCTTTTTATGATTATGCATTTACTTAGGTGTTGCAGCCCTCCAATTGCTTTATAGAAATCTTAAAGAGTTCCTTGGGTGGCGCAAATGGTTAAGTGCTTGGCTACTAACTGAAAGGTTGCCAGTTCAAACTCACCCAGAGGTGCCTCAGAAGAAGGTCTGGTGAAAGGTCATAGCCTTGAAAACCCTATGAAGCCGTTATCCTCTGCACACATGGGGTCGCCATGTGTTGGAATAGACACATCGGCAACTAACAACAACAACACTAACACAGAGTTGAGTCTACAGATTTCTGGTTGTTTTCCTTGGTAATTTTGTAGGGAGGACAGGAGCATGGACCTGCTCAAATGGCCCTATTTCAGTAATTCTCTAGTTAAACATTTTTAATTTAAAGTTTTATTTGATTTGAATTCATGGGAAAATTTTGAAAACATTTCAATATGTGAAAAATTTATGAAAAACACTTTGCCTTTTTAGCATTCTCACATCTTGCATTATTTAGAAAGAGTATTTATGCGTCAATTTCCTCATCTATAGCATTGAGTTAAAAGTGGTACTTATGACATAAGGTTTTTGGTAAACTCCATGAAGGCAGGTATCTTTGTCTTTATTTACTGCTGTAGCTCCATTACCTAGGACACTGCCTGGAAGGGAGTAGGTGCTCAATAAATATTTGTTGAATGAATTAGTGAATTGAAGGGGATGGTTCATGTAAAGTACTTAGCACAGGGTGTGGCACATGATGAGTTCCCTATAAATTATAACAATTAATATCAGAATCATTCAGGTTGCTTCTTACAAAATATTTTAAAGTTTTTATCTGTGTAAGAAGTAGGGGAGTGGGAACTCATTTCTTCAAAATGTGGCAATTGAAGAGGGAAACACCCCAAATTTCTCTTTGCCACAATTAGGCATAGAAAAACCACTAAGGAAAAATCTTGCTCAATTGACTCAAACTGAATCACACAATCCAAGAAAAATCATGCCGAAAAATCATGCCTCTCTCTCTCTGTAATGGGAAATCAATCTATCCAGCCTTAAAAAACTTGGTGAGCTAGATAGAGGTCGTCCTCTTTCTCCCCACATCCCTCTGTATGAAGCAAATAACCCTGGTATACTGAAATGAATAACTGTTGCTAGAATTTATTACACCATGTACTGAAATTCCTGTGTTGGGACGTGTAGCCACAAAGTGTTAAAAAATTGTATTTCTTCATTTTCTTTCTTAAAATAGATTTGTGTTTTGAAAAATGATATGTATTCGTTGTTGAAAAAACAAACACACAGACACTAGTATACCAGAAAATATAAAGCAAAAAAACCCAGTCACCTAAAATTCTGTTACCTAGAGATGAACAAGTTAAAATTCTGATGAACATTTGTCTAGGCAAATCTCTCTGTGTGTTTGTGCATGAATATGTATATATCTATCTGCATATAATTATATATATGCACATCCACATAATTATGCACACATAATATACATACATACAAACATATATGCATACATGTAATTGTATATAAAATACATATAATTATACACATCATATATAGATATATGTATAATTTTACATAAATGTGATCATATTCCCATGTTGTCTCGTAAGTTTGTTTTTTTTTTTTTTTAACTTGTGCTTTAGGTGAAAGTTTACAGAGCAAATTAGTTTCCCACTTGATATTTCATGAACTTGGTTTCATTCCCCACATTGTGTAAGAACTCTCCCCATTTCCACTCTGGTTTCCCCATTTTCATTCACCCTGATTACCTACCCCTTCTTGCTTTCTCATCTTATAATTGAATGTTACGAATACGTTCCTCTTGAGTGTTCTTGTTTATCTTATGTGCTTGTCTGTTGTTTGGCTGGGAGGTGGTCTCCGTAATGGCTTCATTTCCAGGTCAGAAGGGTATCTTCAGGCCATAGTTTCAGGGGTTCCTCTAGTCTCTGTCAGACTAGCAAGCCTGGTCTTTTTTGTGAGTTTAATTTTTTTGTTCTACAGTTTTATCCCACTGTGTCCAGGACCCTCTGACCCCCAGTCAGAGCTGTTAGTAGTGGTAGCCTGGCACCATCTAGTTGTTGTGGTCTTGGGGTTGTGTAGGCTGTGCTTCATGTGGTCCATTAGCCCTTTGGACTAATTGCTCCCTTGAGTCTTTGGTTTTCTTCACTTTCTTTTGCTCTGGTTGGGAAGAGACCCATAGTTGTATCTCAGATAGCCGCTCACAAGCTTTTAAGACCCTAGATACTACTCGCCAAAGTAAGATGTAGCGCATTGACTTTATGTACTATGTTGTGCCAATTGACAGAGACAACTCCCAAGTCTGTGGTCCTTTGTCTTTTAGCCTAGGAACTTCATCGCACAAGGTGTTTGTTATGTCTAAGAGGCTTCCCTGACTTTAGCTCTTGTGTGTTCTTTATGAGCGCACCTACAATCATTTATGTAGATATATCTATCACCAAACCTATATTAGCCGGTGGGTGTGTTCCCTTACATCCTCCCACATCTCTTGGTGTATCTGTCTGCCTATTTGTCCACTCATAAATTATTGTTTGTTATTACTATTGCTGCAGGATTGTCTAAGCTATGGTGGATACTAAAGTTGCCCTTTATTCTTAAGTTCTTCTCCGTGTCCTCTTTTGCCTTGGTCGTGTTGTACTGACTTCCTCCATGTAATGTATTGCCTTTTCCTTCACCAATATTAACTCGTGTCTGCTATCTAATTGGTGATTTTCCCTGCCTGCCGCTCCCATCCCTGGGAACCATGAAACATTTTCTTTTCTTTTTCTCCAGTGTGCATACCTTTTGTTGTGACTTTATAGTAGTGGTCTCATACAATATTTGTCCCTTTGTGATTGACTTATTTCACTCACAATAATGCCCTCCAGATTCATCCATGCCGTGAGATGTTTTGCAGATTCATCACTGTTCTTTATCGTTGTGTAAGTATTCCACTGTGTGTATGTACCAAGTTTGTTAATCTGTTCATCTGTTGATGGACGCTTAGGTTGTTTCCATCTTCTTGCTATTGTGAACAATGCTGCAGTGAACATGGGTGTGCGTATGTCTATTCATGTCACAGCTCTCATTTCTTTAGGGTATATACTTAGGTATGAGATTGCTGGATCATACGATATTTCTATTTCTAGATTTTTTAGGCAGCACCATACCATTTTCCAAAGTGACTGTACTATTTTACAATCCCACCAGCAGTATATAAGAGTTACAGTCTCCCTGCAACCTTGCCAACATTTCGTATTTTCTTATTTTTTGATTTGTGCCAGTAATGTCGGAGTGAGATGGTATCTCATTTTAGTTTTGATTTGCATTTCTCTTAAGAGCTCGGCTTCTAATAACCAAAAAGTCAGCAGTTCGAATCCGCCAGTTGCTCCTTGGAAACCGTATTGGGCAGTTCTGCTCTGGCCTATAGGGTCACTATGAGTTGGAATCGACTCAACAGAAATGGGTTGTTTGGGTAATAGCTAATGACATTGAGCATTTCTTTCTATGTTTGTTACCCACCTGAATGTCTTCTTTGGTGAAGTGTCTGTTCGTATCCTTTGTCCATTTTTTTTTT
>NW_004444006.1:3370802-3388008 GCF_000243295.1 Trichechus manatus latirostris | reverse complement strand
TAGGGTTTCAGGATTGTTGATTCTCTGTTTGGCTTAGTTTTTCGGATCTTTGTTGTGGAGGGACGGCGTGGTGCTTCTGCCTAGACCGCCATCTTGCCGGAGTCCCATGCTTTGTCCATTTTTTAATTGGACTGTTTGTCTATTGTTGAGATGTTGAAATTTTCTCTAAATTTTAGAGATTAGTCCCTTGTTGGATATGTTGTAGCCAAAAATTTTTCCCCAGTCTGTAGATTCTCTTTTTGACTCTTTTGTAGAAATCTTTTGTTGAGCATAAGTATTTAATTTTTAGGAGGTCCCATTTATCTAATTCATCTTGTGCTGTGTGTGCATTTTTAGCTATGTTTGGTAGTTTATTTATGCCATATATTAGGGCCCCCAGCATTGTGCCTATTTTTCCTCCATGATCTTTATAGATTTAGATTTTATTCAGGTCTTTGATCCAGTTTGAATTAGTTTTTGTATATGGTGTGAGGTATGGGTCCTGTTTCATTTTTTACAGATGGACATCCAGTTTTGCTGGCACCATTTATTGAAGAGACTATCTCTTCTCCATATAATGGTCTTTGGCCCTTTGTCAAAGATCAGCTGAGTATAGTTGGATGGATTTACTTGGGAGTTCTCAATTCTGTTCCATTGGTCTATGTGTCCATTTTTGTACTAGTACCAGGCTGTTTGGACTACTGTGGCTGTATAGTATGTTCTGAGGTCAGGTTGTGTGAGTCCTTCTACTTTATTCTTCTTCAATAGTGCTTTACTTATCCAAGGCTTCTTCTCTTTCCATATAAAGTTAATGATTAGTCTTTCCATCTCTCTGAAGAGTGTTATTGGTATTTGGATTGGGATTGCATTGTATTTGTAAATTGCTTTGGGTAGAATTGACATTTTCATAATGTTGAGTCTTCCTATCGATAAGCATGGTATGTTTCTCCATTTATGTAGGTCTCTTGGTTTTTTGCAGAAATATTTTGTAGTTTTCTTTGTATAGGCCTTTTATGTCCCTGGTTAAATCTATTTTTAAATATTTTATCATATGGGGGCTATTGTAAACGATATTATTTTCCTGATTTCCTTTTCATCATTCCCTTTATTGGTGTATAGGAATCAAACTGATTTTCGTATGTTTATCTTGTATCCTACTACTCTGCTGAACCTTTCTATTAGTTCTAGTAGTTTTCTTATGGAGTCTTTTGGGTTTTCTATGTATAGTATCATATCATCCGCAAATAGGGACAGTTTTACTTCTTCGTTACCAATTTGGATGCCCTTTATTTCTTTTTCCTGCCTTATTGCTCTAGCTAGGACTTCCAGCACAGTGTTAAATAGGAGTAGTGATAAAGGACATCCTTGTCGTGTTCTTGTTCTCAAGGGGAATGTTTTCAGCCTCTCTCCATTAAGAATGATGTTAGCTGTAGGATTTGTATAGATGCCCTTTATTGTGTTGAGGTATTTCCCTTCTCTACCTATTTTATTGAGAGTTTTTATTAGGAATGGGTGTTGGACTTTGTCGAATGCCTTTTCAGCATTGATTGAGATGATGCTGTGATTCTTTTATTTTATTTATGTGGTGGATTATGTGGATTGATTTTCTATTCTAATGTTGAACCATCCTTGCATACCTAGTAAGAATCCCACTTGGTCGTGGTGTATTGTTTGTTTGATATGATGCTGAATTTTATTGACTAGAGTTTTGTTGAGAATTTTTGTGTCTATATTCATGAGAGATATTGGTCTGTAATTTTAATTTTTTTGTGGTATTTTTGCCTGGTTTTGGTATCAGGGTTATGCTGGCTTCATAGAATGAATTTGGGAGTATCTCTTCCTTTTCTATGTTCTGAAATAGTTTGAGTAGTACTGGTGTAAGCTTTTCTCTGAATATTTGGTAGTATTCTCCAGTGAAGCCATCTGGGCCAGGACTTTTTTTTTTGTTGGGAATTTTTTTATTACCGTTTCAGTGTCTTCTCTTGTTATGGGTCTGTTCAGATTTTTAACATCAGTTTGTGTTAGATCGGGTAGGTAGTGTGTTCCAGAAATTTGTCCATTTCCTCTAGGTTTTCAAATTTCTTGTAGTTTTCCATAGTACTCTGTTATAATCCTTTTTATTTCATTGGGTTTGTTGTAATGTTCCCTATTTCATTTCTTATTTGGGTTATTTACGTCCTCTCCTGTTTTCCTTTTGTCAGTTTGGCGACTGGTTTGTCGACTTTGTTGATCCTTTCATAGAACCAACTTTTTGTTTTGTTGATTCTCTCTATTATTTTTCTATTCTCTATTTCATTTGTTTCTGGTCTGATCTTGATTATTTCCTTTCTTCTGGTGGCTCTGGGCTTCTTTTGCTGTTCTCTTTCTATTTATTCTAGTTGTAGGACTAATAGTTTGATTTTTTCCTTTTCTTCTTTTTTGGTGTGTGTGTCTATTGCTATAAATTGACCTCTGAGCACTGATTAGTATTGCCACTCCTGCTCTTTTTGGTGGCTGTTTGCGTGATATTTTTTTTTCCATCCTTAGATTTTTAATAAATTTATATCTTTGTTTCTAAGGTGTGTCTCCTGTAGACAGCATATTGACGGGTCCTGTTTTCTAATCCATTCTGTCACTCTCTGTCTCTTTATGGGTGCATTTAGGCCATTTACATTCAATGTGATTATTGATAGATGTGAGTTTATTGCTGTCATTTTGTAGTGCTTTTTTTTGTGGTACTGACATTTTCTTTGTTCCTCTTCCTCTCTTGTACTGAATTCCTTTTGTTTATAGATTTTTTTCTGTTTCTTTTGTTTTTGTAGATTTTGTGTTTACTGAGACTTTATGTTTTTCTTCTTTATCTTGATGAGTAGATATGTTAACTTTCTTTGTGGTTACCTTGAAATTTACTCCTATCTTCCTAAGTTTAAACCAGTCTTTTATTACTTTTTATTACCTTGACTTCCTCTCCATTTGAAAGTTCTAAACCTACGTCATTTATTCCCTCTTTTATTGTTCGGACGTGGTGGTCATTGACAGTTTTGCCACTCTGGTTCCCTGTTGTAAATCTTTTAGTTGTGTTTTATCCTTGAGAGTTCATTACCTAAGTTGGTATCTGGCTGGTATGATATTGCATCCTAGATTCAGGCTGTTGTCTGATGTTGATGGTTCTCTAACCAAAGGACTCCCTTTAATAATTCTTCTTAGTTTGCTTTGGTTTTTACATATTCCCTTAATTTCAGTTTATCTGAAAACGTCCTAATTTTATCATGATATTTGAGAGAGAGTTTTTCAGAATATATTTTTCTTGGATGGAGGTTTTTTTTTCCCCTCAAGGTTTTATATATGTCATTCCATTGCCTTCTTGCTTGCATGGTTTCTGCCGAGTAATCAGAGCATAGTCTTATTGTTTCCCCTCTGTGTGTAACTTTTCATTTTTCTTGAGCTGCTCTCTGGAGTCTTTCTTTTTCTTTGGTTTTAGCGAGTGTGATTATGGTATGTCTTGGTGATTTTCTTTTGGGGTCTGTACTATATGGGGTTCATTGAGCTTCTCGGATGGCCAGCTTTTCATCTTTCATGATATTAGGGAAATTTTCTGTCAGCAATTCTTCAATGATCCTCTCTGTGTTTTGCATTTTCTCCCCCATTCTGGAACTCTGATTGCTTGCAAATTTTTGCTTTTGATTTTATCCCACGTAATTCTCAGGATTTCTTCATTTTTCTTCATTCTTTTCTCTGTTTTTTCCTCAAACAAAGTGTTATCCATGGATTTATCTTCAATTTCACTGAATCTGTCTTCCATTGTTTCAAACCTGCTCCTCAAACCTTCTATGACACTGTCCATTCCTGAAATCTTGTTTTTTATCTTTTGTGTTTCTAATTGCTGCTTTTGTATGATTTATAGTTGTGAGTTATTTTGAAATTTTGTTCCTGTATTATTTTCCTGAATTCTTCCACTATTTTGTCTGCTTTTCTATGATTTTTTTCCTGTACTTTCCATGATTTTGTCAATCTTTTTGTCATTTTTCCTTCATCTCTTAGATGGCCCTGAATATTAGGGATTTCAATTCCCTGTCAGGTAGTTCCAGTGCCTTTTCTTCCATTGGAAGGTCATTTGATGTTTTATTTTGGATGTCTACTGGAACCATCCTGTCCTGTAATTTTTAAAATATGTTTTGATATTGTCTGCTGTCTTCGGGAAATTTAGTAGTTATTTTCTTTGTTTGTTGATTGTAGATTTGTTTGTTTTGTCCTGCTTTTTTGTTTTATTTGGTTATGTCTAATCTGGCGGGCTGGGCTTTCTTTATTGTTTGCTCGTCTGTGAGCACAATACTTCATTACTTCTCACCACCTAGTCCAATGGGCAGGTCCAATTGCTCAGCTAGGGTGTAGCATGGCAGGTCCAGCAGAGGGGGAGGGACTGAGATGGGTCGTTTGCAGCAAGTACTGGAACCAACATTGCAGGGCCGAGGGACAGTGCAGGGCGGGTTCTGGTAGACCATGCCTGTCGGGGATAGGAAAGCGTGTATTACTGGTTACTGGGTGCTCTGTCTCCTGCTGGGAGCTCCGTGAAGCTGCCTTCCCACACTCCCTGTCTTCCATTCTTGGTGGCTAAAGGGTCCAAGGTGGCGAATCCATCCCACATTAGCTGATAGGGGACCTCCACTCCGTAGCTCTCCTCACTCCATGTTCTCTGTCAGTTTCTTATTCCATTCTGTGCTTGGTTGAGTTCTTTACCCTTTCATTTCATGCTTAGGGTTCCAGGATTGACATTTATCTTTGTTTTACTTAGTTTTTTGGGTCTTTGCTATGGAGGGACAGCGTGGTGCTTCTGTCTGTAGTGTCATGTTGCCTCCTCTTCTTTTTATAATTTTTAACGGCTTGTGGTGTTTCATTAGATAAATGAATCATAATTTACTTAATATTTAGGTTGTTTTCTAATTGATTTTGCTATTCTTAATAATGCTATTGAATGCATCCTCATGATACTTGAAATGGATGAATTAGATGAAACAGCAGTTGTACTGGCAGTTTTTAACATCTGCCTCTCAGAAACTGATAGTATTAGCAGGGAAAAATAACCACCAGTATCGAATTTTTAACAATACATTAAGCTGGAGGTACTGGATATACATAGAAAACACAGAACTTTATATCCAAGAAACAGAATATATATTTGCTTGGGGTGCACAGGGAACATTTACAAATATAGAGCATTCCTTAATCTTTAAAGGAAGCTTCAACCATTCCAAATAATCAAGAAAAAACAAAAAAAAATCCAGCAACAACAAACAAAATCCAAACCCACTGCCATCAAGTTGATTCCGACTCATAGCGACCCCTTAGGACAGAATAGAACTTCTCCATAGGGTTTCCAAGGAGTGGCTGGTGGATTTGAACTGCCGACCTTTGGGTTAGCAGCTGAATGCCTAACCACTGGGAAACCAGGGCTCCAAATAATCAGCATCATACATAATATGTTCTCCAACCGTAATACTAGAAAATTAAAAATTAATAGAAGTAAAATCATTTCATGTTTGATAACTACCATAAAAATTAAATACCTTTCAGTTAAATCAGAAATACATTTTAGAATGAAATGATAATGAATTCACTCTATGTCAATATTTGTTGGACACACTTTGGCAGTTCTTAGAGAGAAGTTTATAGCTTTAATTATATTGATTAATAAAGATTAAAAATAAGAGTGATAAATGTTTAATTCACAAAAGAAATAAGAGGAAGGAGATATTAGAGTTAAGGACAGAAAAGAAAGAAATTAAGGGATAACTATAAAAACAATAAAAAAACAGTAGAAGCTATTAATATAACCAAAAATTAATCAAAAGATTGAAAGGATTAACAACTCAGACCATTGCCAAGATTGATCGAGGAAAGAGAAAATACAAATAAAATACAGAATCTAGAATAAGTGAAATATTAGACATAACAGAAATTTAAAACATTGGAAAAAATAAATGTAGTAAAGTCCTAGAAAAATATAAAATGCCAAGAGTTGGCACAAAGAAAAAAAAAATAGAAACATTGAGTAGACTAATATGTATTAAAGAAATTAAAACGGACGTCAAGGATCTTTCTTCCTCTCCCCTACAAAAAATGGTCCCAGTTGGCTTTATTGTTGAGTTCTGCCAAAGTTTCAAGGGAATAATTTAATTTTTTTTATATATGTTGTTCGAGAAAATAGCAACGGAGCAAAAATTATCCAGTACATTTCATAAGGTTAGTGTAGTTTTTATTACAAAATGAGATAAGGACAATACAAGTATAGAGGAGAAACGGCCCATTTTACTTATGAACATGGATACAAAAGTCTTAAAAAATTAGCTAATTAAATCCAGCGGTAACTAAAAAAAAAATACATCATGGTCAATTAGAGTTTACCCCAGGGTGTCAAAAAAAAAAAATCCTTTGAAATCAGTCACTGCAGTTCACTTTAATAATATGCTTAACTGATTAGATCTTGAAAAATCACATGTTTAACTTATTAGATCTAGAATTGGAGGGAAATTCCTTAATTTAGTAAAGGGTATAAAGTGGAAACCAGTTGCAAATTTCATACCCAGTGGAGAAACTTTAAATACATTTCTCTTAAGATTGGGAACAAGACAAAGATGCCCATTAATATACTACTTTTTAACCCAGTACTGGAGTGCCTAACAAATGCTATAAAGAATGAAAATTAATTAATTTTATAAGAATGGGAAGAGAATGTATAAAATTGATATTATTAGTAGGTTGATATGATCATCTAAGTAGAAAAATTGGTAGCATTGACAAACTTATTATGCCTAGCAAAATAATTCAGAGTGGCAATTACAAGAGTAATATGCAAAATCAATAATATTTTCAACTTTTACAATAATCACCCTGTAAATGTAATAACCACCACCCATCTGTCAAGTTCAAAGCTTCCCTGAAGGTATTAATGAAAAACAAAGTTCCAGAAATTGACAGAATACCAACTGAGATGCTTCAACAAATGGATGCAATGCTGGAAGCGCTTACTCATCTATGTCAAGAAATTTTGAAGACAGCTACCTGGCTAACAAGCTGGAAGAGATCATATTCATGCCCATTCCAAAGAAAGATGATGAAACAGAATGCAGAAATTATTGATCAATATCATTAATACCACATGCTAGCAAAATTTTGCTGAAGATAATTCAAATATGACCGCAGCTGTACATCAATGGGGAACTGTCAGAAGTTCAAACTGGATTCAGAAGAGGATGTGGAACATGGGATATCATTGGTGATGTTAGATGGATCTTGGCTGAAAGCAGAGAATACCAGAAAGATGTTTACCTGTGCCTTATTGACTATGTGAAGGCATTTGAGTTTGTGAATCATAATAAATTATGAAGAACATTACTAAGAATGGGAAATACAGAACACTGAATTGGGCTCATGTGGAACCTGTATGTGGATCAAGAGGCAAAAGGATACTGCATGGTTCAAAACTGAAAAAGGTGTGTGGCAGATTTGTATCCTTTCACCTTGCTTATTCAATCTGTATGCTGAACAAATAATCTGAGAAGCAGGATCACATGAAGAAGAACGTGGTATCAGATTTGGAGGAAGACTCATTAACAACCTGCGATATATAGATGACACAACCTTGCTTACCGAACATGAAGATGACTTGAAATACTTATTGATGAAGGTAAAAGACTACAGCCTTCAGTGTGGATTATACTGAACATAAAGAAAATGAAAATCCTCACAACTGGACCAATAAAAATCATGATAAATAGCGAAAACATTGAAGTTGTCAAGGATTTCATTCTACTTTTATCAACAATCAATTCTCATGGAGGCAGTAATCATGAAATCAAATGATGTATTGCACTGATGTATTGCAAATCTATTGCAAAAGACCTCTTAAACGTTTTAAAAAGCAAAGATGTCAGTTTGATGACTAAGGTGCGCCTGATTTATGTCAAGATCTTTTCAGTCTCCTCATATGTATGCAAAAGCTGGACAATAGAATAAGAAGACAGAAGAATTGATACATTTGAGTTTTGGTGTTGCTGACAAATATTTTATATGCCATGGACTGGCAGAAGAATGAACAAATCAGTCTTAGAAGAAATACAGTCGGAAGGCTCCTTAGAAGAAAGATGGCAAAGCTTTGTTTTGCTTTCTTTGGGCACATCATCATGAAAGACCAGTCACTAGAAAAGGACATCACGTTTGGTAGAGTGTCAGCGAAAATGAAGAAACTCTTCAATGAGATGGATTGACACAATAGCCTCAACAATGGCTCAAACTTATCAAAGATCGTGGAGATGGCACAGGAATGGGCAGTGTTTTATTTTGTTATACATAAGGTCACCATGAGTTGGAGCTGATTTGATGGCAACTAACAACAACAACAACAAGAAATATGATTAATAATACCATTCATATTGTCAACAAAATTGATAAAATATCCATAAATCATTTTTAACAGGAATACATAAGACTTTTATAGAAAAATAAACTCTAGTAAAGTACCTGGGAGAAAATCTAAATAAATGGAGAGGCATTTCATGCTCTCTAATATGTTGCCTTATGTTATAAAGATGTCAATTCTTCCTAAATTAATCTATAAATTAAATGTGATCACAGTTAAAATTTAGCTGGGTATTTATTCTAACATTAATTTGAAAGTTCATAAGTAGGTAAGTCATTTTTCAAAAAGAAGACTAAAGTGAGGAGACCTCCCCTACCAGATTATCACAATTTGCTACAAAGCCAATGAAATAAAAAGTCTCATATTGGCCCCAAAATAGAAGACTAGTGGAACAGAATGGAGACCTCAAAGATGACCCATATGTGTATTTCATATAAGAAGTGACATTCCAGATTACTGGGGACAGGAAAAATTGTTAGATGATTTTGGGAAAACCACATTACTTTATAGATAAATCTAAAACTGGTTTCCTACTTAACACCAGAAACAGAAATGGACTTCAGATGGATTATAGGCCTAGAAGTGAAAGGTAAAACTCAAAGATTGTTTTATGTATTGTCCTCTGCCTCACTTGTGATCATCTAATTGAAAGTTCAAGGTGTTCTAGAGTTCTGCAGAAACCTTAGGGAGAAAGACCTCGCAGGGCTTCTTATTTCACTTTGTTTTGGGGTTCTGCACAGGTCTTCCTTTTGTGCTATTTAGTAATGAGTTTACAAATATTAAAAAGATATTTAATCCAACATTTTAGTGGTTTTAGTCCAGAGTCAGTGTATCTTATCCACCATACTTCCAGAAGTGGAAATACCCCCCACCCTTATTTCTGTATTTTCATCCTAGGGGGAAAATGCTTTCTGGTTGAGGAAGAGAAGACTGCAATGTATGTTGTAACTCTGTCTTCACTGAACACTCTTTTCGATGCCAGTAGCTGCACTACTAAAGGGCACTTCCTTGTCACCAGCTTCTTCTGTGGCACTTCCTCTCTCTGACCCTAACCACCCAGAGTTAGGTCAAACCTCATCCCTGGCCATCTAGGGCTAGGTCATCAGGTACCAGCCATAGGCTCAGGAATCTGCACAACTCCCTGCACTTTAGACCAGCTAGCCCCTCCCCCACCCCCCTAGTGCAAAGTCACAAGCTAGAAGGACTCTGTTCTTCATCAACTGCCCGTCTAGCCTTTCCCTGACCACCAGCCACCCGGAGCTGGTGTCTTCACAAGTTAGGATTCAATCCTGCCAGCCCGTTCTGGCTCACTGCCCCCTGTGGGTTTGTTAATTCTCTATAGTGGCTCACAAAATTCACAGAGACTATTAACTATTCTTACAGTTACCCATTTATTATAACCAGAAGGAATACAAGTGAAGAGACGCATCAGGCAAGGTCTGGGAGAGGTCCTGGCAGCAAGAAGCTTCCATTGTTCCCAGTGACTTGCCACACCCTTTCCTGTGCATGGATGTTCGCACCACTCCAGGAAGCCCAAAAGAGAGCTTTAAGGTCCAGGGTCCCTTAGTCATTGGGACCTCAGTGAATATGCATGACAAGGACCTTAATGCATAGTTATGATCTATCCAGTCAGTGACTATGCATGGCTGCATCATTCCCCCATCCCTTCCTGAAGTTAGTTTCCCAGATGTGGGGCCTGTGTAGCCCCTACTTGCCTGGTTATTTTAGGAAACAACAGAATCTTGATTACTTGGGTTATTTTCAGAAGCTAGAAACAAAAGGCTAAATGCAGTTCTGTGTCCCACACTCCTGCCTTGTGGGATTTAAGAATTGCTGCTAGGGATCATTAAGTCATTATTACCATTTTGTTGTTGGGGATATGGCGTGTTCATCATACAGAAGACATATTGTTTGGTTTTATATAATATTCAAATTACACATATTTTTGAAAACTTTTAGATAGAATGTCAGAAATAGGTGCTTATTGCCACAGAAAATTTGAATAGGAGGTTGCATTTTCCAGACACAGGAGAATTCACTCATCTTATTCTGAGGCTGTTTGCTAAATGGTAGTCTTTGGCTGGTCTACCAGATGCATCTGTGATCTGTCATAAATCTAGTGACTGTATCTCCAGGACATGTTTTGACAGAAGATAGTAAACGCTAGATGGGGCCCGCTCTCTGACTAATGTTCAAGGACGAAGAGATATTTTCCAAAATATCAGAATTTTTATATTTGTTTGGATCACATAGAGTACTTATTGCCAAATAGCTACAGGACCACAATTCTGCAGGGATGCAGAGAACTAGACTGTTTAATAATAAAGAATTGACTAGGGGGAAGGAAATACGGTTGGAAACATGAGCTCTGCATCTCTTAACCAAGATACAGCACATTTCGTGCTCAGATACATGATGCCCTTTAATTGTCACTTGTGATAATGATTAGTGGGAAAACCACAAATTAGAGTTTTTAAAACTCACTTAAAGACTGACTTGAGATTATCATGATACTCAAAGAAGAGCTAAAAATATGAGATTCTAAAACGTGATATTATTAATTTGTTTTCTTTATGAATTTAGATTAGAATCTTGGGCCTAGATTTCTCTTTCTAATCCCTTATTATCTTGGCCCAAGACCTTACGCTAAAGTCATTTGAATGTTCAGGGTTACTTGCTATGTTACTGTAAGAAAATGTCTTAACCTATCTGAGCCTCAGTTATCTCATTTGCAAAATGGAAATAATAAAAATATGGGACAAGACAGGAGGTGGTGCCAACATGGCGCTATAGACAGAAACATCCTGCCATCCCTTTGCAGCAAAGACCTGAAAAACTAAGTAAAACAGATACAAACGTCAATCCTGGAACCCTAAGCATCAAATGAAGGAATAAAGAACTTGATCAAGCACCGAATGGGATAAGAAACTGACAGAGAACAGAGAATGAGGAGAGCTACACGGTGGAGGTCCCCTACCAGCTAACGAGGCACGGAGGATTCACCATCTTGGGCTACAGCCACCAAGGACTGTGGACAGGGAGAAAGGGAAGGTAACTTCAAGGAGCTCCCAACAGGAGACTGAGCACCTGGTAACCAGGGATACATGCTTTCCCACCCCCCACTCCCCACCCTTCTTCCCCGTATGTGGCCTCTGCCGCTTTCCAGCGGGCCACAGTCACTCGGCCTGAGAGACACCAGCTCACTACTACCTGCTTTGCCATCTTGGACCTCAGCCACCAAGGACCACAGACAGGTAGTATGGGAAGGCAACTTCAAGTAGCTCCCAACAGGAGACAGAGCACCCGGTAACCAGGGATACACACTTTCTCACCCCCCACCCTTCTTCCCTCTACACAGCCTCTGCCGCTTTGCTGTGGACCACGGTTGCTTGGCTGGAGAGACAACAGCTCACTGCCGACCAGGTCCGCCCTGTCCCCACTGGCCAGCCCCTTCAGCGCCATTTTTTTTTGTTACTTCTCTTTCTCTCTCCCTTCCTTCCTTTCCTTTCTCCTGCCCAGCTAGCCTCATGTGCCATCCCCTCCCTTTCTTGATGGGCTGTGATCTTTTGGTTTGTTTGCTTGGTTCTTTTTTTTCTTTCTTTTTTTCAGTTTCTCCTCTCTCTCTCTTTTCCTACTTTTCCTTTCTTCTGCACACACAGCTGTATGCACTGCCCCTACCCCTTTTTGAGGGGCTGTGCTGCAGTGCTCAGCTGGAGTCACTGCACGCGCCTCTCTGGATGTACGCCGCCCTCACCAACTGTTCCCTCAGCACCATTTTATTTATTTATTTTTTGTTTTTTCTTTTTTGTTGTTGTTGATGTTTCTTCTCTCTCTCTCCCTTCCTGTCCTCTCTCCTACCCACCTAGCCCTGCACGCCGTACCCCCCCCCTTTTTGTTGGGCTTTGCTGTAGAGCTTGGCTAGAGAGCCTCAGGCACACAGCCTCCCCAGGTCTGTGCTGCCCCCACAGGATGGCTCCCTCAGCAGTATATTTTTTATTTTTCTTTGTCTTTCCCCTTATCCCTTTTCCTCCTCCCTCCCACCTAGGCCCTGCACTGCCTCAGCCCCTTCCTGATGGGCCATGCTGGGACACTTAGCAAGAGAAACATCAGCTCACTGCCACTTCAGTTCTGCACCACCCCCAATGGCCGGCTCCCCCACTAGCATATATTTCTTCTTGTTGTTGTTTTTATTATTGATTTATTATTTGTTTGTTGGTTGGTTGGTAGATTTCTTCTCTCTCCTTTCTCCTGCCCACCTAGCCCTGTGCACCACCCACGCCCACTCTTGACAGGCTGAGACACACTGCTTGGCTAGAGAGCCACTGGCACACAGCCTTGGCAGGTCTGACCCGCCCCACCTGCCAAATCCTACTGTGTTGCCATTTTATTTACTTTGTTTCTTTATTTTATTCTTTTTCCTTTTGCTTTTTTTGCCTTTGTTTCTGTCTTTTCTTTTTCTTCTTTCACTCACCCACTTAGCTCCACACATTACATCCTCTCCTTTCCCTTCTGCCTATCTGCACTATGCGCTGAACACCATGCCCTGAGTGGCACCAAAGTAATCCCTTGGACCCTGCCCTGCACTGCACCCTGGCCCTGCCCCATCAGCCCCAGGTTGTGCCACAAACATCCAATTCCTGCCCCTCCACCTGCACTGGACCCGCCCTGCTGCACCATAGCTGAGTGACCGGCCTGGCCTGTCTGGACAAGGTGGTGAGAAGTGTCATGCCCACAGGCAAGCAAGCAACAAAGCACGCCCAGCTTGCCTGTCCAGATATAACCAAATAAAAAAAGCAGGACGAAACAATCAAATCTACAATCAATAAATGAAGAAAATAATTCCTGAATGTCCTGGAGACAGCAGACAATATTAAAACACGTTAAAAAAACAGGCAAGATGGCTTCAGAAAGCAAACAAAATAAAACACCAGATGACCTTCTGCTAGAAGAAAAGGCACTGGAACTACCTGATAGGGAATTAAGAACTCTAATATACAGGGTTCTCCAACAGTTGAAGAAAAATGCAGACAAATGTAAGGAAAGAATAGACAAAATTATGGAAAACAGACAAAACCAGGGAAAACAGAGACAAAGCAATGGAAGAATTCATGATAATAATACAGGAACAAAAATGTCAAAACAAATAAACAACTAGAAATCATACAAAAACAGCAATTAGAAATCCAAAAGATGAACAACAAGGTTTCAGAAGTGTACAGTGCAATAGAAGGTTTTAGGGGCAAATTTTAAACAATGGAAGACAGGATCACTGAAAATAAAGACAAATCCTTGGATACCACTTTGATTGAGGAAAAATTAGAGAAAAGAATGAAGTAATATGAGGAACCCTGAGAACATTGCGGGATACAATCAAAAGGACAAATCTGCATGTGATTGGAGTTCCAGAACATGGGGAAGAAACAGAAAACAGAGAGGATCATTGAAGAATTGCTGATAGAAAACTTCCCTAATATTATGAAAGATGAAAAGCTGACCATCCAAGAAGCTCAGCAAGCCCCATATAAGACACACCCCAAAAGAAAATCACCAAGACGTATCTTAATCATGCTCGCTAAAACCAAAAACAAAAAAAGAATCCTGAGAGCAACTCAAAAAAAATGAAAAGTCACATACAGAGGGGAAGGAATAAGACTAAGCTCTGATTACTCGGCAGAAACCATGCAGGCAAGAAGGCAATGGTATTACATATATAAAACCTTGAAAGAAAAATAACTGCCAACCAACAATAATACATTCTGCAAAACTCTCACTCAAATATGATTGTGAAATTAGGACATTTCCAGATAAACAGAAATTAAGGGAATACGTAAAAACCAAAGCAAACTTACAAGAATTATTAAAGGGAGTTCTTTGGCTAGAGAACCAACAACATCAGACAAAAACCTGAAGCTAGGACATAAGACGGCATCAGCCAAATACCAACCTAGATAATGAACCCTCAAGGATAAAACAAAACAAAGATTTACAACAGGGAACCAGAGAGGTCAATCTGTAAATGACAACCATGTCAGAACAATAAAAGAAGGAATAAATGGTGTAGGTATAGCACTTTCAAATGGAGAGGAAGTCAAGGCAATATCAAGTAATAAAAGACTGGTTTAAACTTAGAAAGATAGTGGTAAATTTCAAGGTAACCACAGAGAAAGTTAACAAACCTACTCATCAAAATAAAGAAGAAATACATAAAGTCTCAGTAAACACAATCTACAAAAACAAAAGAAACAAAGAGACAAGAAACCCACAAACAAAAGGAATTCAGCACAGGAGAGTAAGAGGAACAAGGAAAACGTCAGCACCACAAAAAAAAAGCACTACAAAATGACAACAGTAAACTCACACCTATCAATAATCATACTGAACATAAATGGCTTAAATGCACCCATAAAGAGAGAGTGACAGAATGGATTAAATAAAAAACAGGGCCCATCATTATGCCGTCTACAAGAGACACACCTTAGAAGCAAAGACATAAATTTATTGAAAATAAAAGAATGGAAAAAAATTTATCAAGCAAACAGCAACCAACAAAGAGCAGAAGTGGCAGTACTAATCTTAGATAAAATAGACTTTAAAACAAAATCTACCATAAAAGACAAGGAAGGACATTATATAATGATTAAAGGGACAATCCACCATGAGGACATAACCATAATAAATATCTATGCACCCAATGACAGGGCTCCAGAATACATAAAACAAACTCTAACAGCACTGAAAGGAGAAATTGACAGTTCCACAATAATAGTAGGAGACTTCAACACACCACTTTTGGTAAAAGACAGGACATCTAGAAAGAAACTCAACAAAGATAACAGAAGATCTAAAGGCCACAATCAATCAACTTAACTTCCACCCAACAGCAGCAAGATACATATTCTTTTCCAATGCACATAGAACGTTCTTCAGAATAGACCACACCTTAGGCCACAAAGCAACCCTTGACAAAATCCAAAACATTGAGATAGTACAAAGCACCTTCTCTGATCACAATGCCACAAAATTAGAAGTTATAACAGGAAGAGTAAAGAAAAAAATCAAATACATGGAAACTGAATAACAGCTTTCTCAACATGTGACAATAATCCCTCCAAAATATCTAACAGTGGTTACCTTTGAGGAGCAGACTTGAGAGGATGGGAAGTCTTTAATTTTTAATACTTCTGCATTGTTTGCATTTATTTTATTTCAAATGTGTATTACTGTCATAATTTTTAAAAGATTAAAAATATAAGGTAAAATGTAAGGTAAGAGAAGGTCATAACTGATTTCTAGGTAAAAAAGATAGATCTAATTATACTCTATAAGAAACCTGACTGAAACTATTATAAATAGATTTTTTTATATATATAGAAAAGGTTAATAACCACCTAATGAGACAAATAGAAGAAGAAACAATAACAACAAAATTTTGCGAACTAGTATGCAAATGGATGAGTGGCAGCTGATTAATCATGCCCAGGAAAGCCAAGAATAATCCTGATTATATTGGAGAGTCCTCAAGATTTAAGAATTGGCAGTATCAGAAACCTCTGGAAATGGGAGTAGAGGTAGGACTAAGAGAAAGAAAGATTTAAATATAGCAGTGTTAGTGGTTACTCAATAAATGGCCCAACCAAATGAAGCCCAAAGTTGTCAATCCCATATATGTATTTAGACCTTTGAGTTAGCTTTTTAGTCACCATTTTTCAACAGTCAAAAAAAAGTTTTCCAGAGTCAAGTAAATCCCTGAACATGAAAGACAGAGATTGAAATAAACACAGCAAAAGCAAGTAGATAGAAATAGGGGGAAAATAATACTTAAAAATATATCTTTAATATTTTGAGATAAATGAGAAGAGATTGCATTTGTGAAACAAGAAAAAGATGCTATTAAATGAGAACAAAGAAGAGCTTTGGAAATTATAAATATGATAGCAGAAATGAAAAGCTGAGTAAAATGTTTGGAAGATAAAGCTAAGAAAACATCCTTCAAAACAGATCAAAATGGGAAAGAGATGAAAGATTTGAGAGAAAATAGAAAAATAAAAATTCAGCCTAGGAGGTCCAAGTAAAAGAAATTCTAGGGAGATAAAATAGTCGAGAGTAAATTACACATGAAATGATTAGAGGCATTTTCCATAACTGAAAGCCCTGAACTTATAATCTGAAAGGGTTCACTGAGTACCCACCATGAAGGATGAAGGTAGACATAGGCACATCATCAGAAATTTCCAGAATACTGGCAACCAAGACAGGATCCTACAAACACAGAATTTTATATGTAGCCAAACAAACAATCAGGTATGTGGATAAAGAAAGAAATTTTCAGATATATAAAGCCTCAAAAACTTCTTATATATACCCTTTTTCAAGAAGCTACAGGTGCATGGGCTTTATCAAAACCAAGGAGCAGAGCAAGAAAAGGAAAACAGGGAATATTGGGAAAAGGAGAATCAATATAGAAGAGAGGCAAAAGAAATCCCTAGACTGATGGTGAAGGAAGATCCCAAGATGACAACTGGGCAATAGACATAGAAGGTAATCACTCCAGATTAGAGATGCCAGAAGGTTCCAGGTGAAATTACATTACTGTTGAATAATGTGAATGAACATGTTGAGAAAAGATTTAGACAACTGGAAGAGGGTTAGGGATTAAATTAGTGGTAAGTACACTGAAAGCTAAGAAACCAAAAAAAAAAAAAAAAAAAAAAACAAAATGAAAAGGAAATTATAACCATTATGGAAATAAAAAACTTGTACAGGGATTTGGTTCCTTGGTTTGGAGGTTTAGGGTCATGGTTTCATGGACATCTCAGTTAGTTGTTCTAATAA